>NW_028173068.1:87159-97159 GCF_963971535.1 Notolepis coatsorum
ATGAAAAACAATCTATTGTTTTTAATGCAAATAGACCTCCTGTTCACTGTTTTTGGTTCGTTTTTCTTTTTTATCCGATATTAATATCACAGCACTGTATTTTGGCTGGAAAAGGCATATTGGGAGTCAGAAGGTGCAGTACCGGCCAGATCCTGTTAGTGGGGCTATCTTGAGAATGCAGTAACCCCCCCTCCTTACCAGTCCCTAGTGGACCTCTGCTGTTCTCTCTATCGCTCTATCAGCTTAGCCTAGTTAGCTCACGCTAACGCAACGCTAATTTCGGTATTTAACGCAACGTGGGCATAAAGGAATGGCGAGGATAAAAATCATGTTAGATGCATTTGACCCCTTGTGGGGAAAAACAACAGGCACTTATTTCGGGCAAAATAGGCGGACTCTGAAGCAATGCTGTCTAATGTCTACACACGCTGAGCTGCGCTGAGCTACTGTTGTTGTTGCAGCCGGGCGGATATGGTCACAAGGGTTTTTCAAAATAAGAGTATCACAATATGAATCGATCTTTTTACGTTGCATCGATCCTTTTTGATAATTGATAATATATCGATATATCGATCTGGATCGATGTATCGTCCCACCCATACACCTAACCCTGCCTGCATCCCTAATACTATGACACCTAACCCTGCCTTCATCCCTAATAGCATGACACCTAACCCTGCCTGCATCCCTAATACTATGACACCTAACCCTGCCTTCATCCCTAATAACATGACACATAACCCTGGCGGCACGGTGGTGTAGTGGTTAACACTGTCGCCTCACAGCAAGAAGGTCCAGGGTTCGATTCCCGCTTGGGGACCAGGTTTCCATGATGCCAGGTACCCAGGTGGGGTATCTCCCAGGCCATTCTGTGTGGAGTTTGCATGCTCTCCCCGTGCTCGCAAGGGTCCCCCCCCCCCCCCCCCCCCCCCGATAAGATAAACCCAATGGAAAAACATGCACAACAACAGATCGCTAACGCTGTGGCATCCTTGACGAAGACGGACAGGAGCACTTGGATTGGTCCCCTGGCGCGACTCACGTTGACGCCTGTCTGCTCCCGGCTGCCCTTGGGGGGGAAGGACGACGGGATGGGTTAATCACAGACACAAATCGCATCTGCAATCCTAAAGAGACAATGCATGTGTGTGTGTTCCGGTGTGTGTGCTAAACTAACCGCTGTGTGTACCACTAAAACATTGAGTGTCGTTGCATGCCGAATAAAGACATCTCTCTCTATCTGCCTTCATCCCTAATAACATGACACCTAACTCTGCCTTCATCCATAAGACCATGACACCTAACCATGCATTCATCCCTAATAACATGACACCTAACCCTGCATTCATCCCTAATAACATGACACATAGCCCTGCCTTCATCCCTAATAACATGACACCTAACCCTGCCTTCATCCCTAATAACATGACACCTAACCCTGCCTTCATCCCTAATAACATGACACCTAACCTGCCTTCATCCCTAAGAACATGACACCTAACCTGCCTTCATCCCTAATAACATGACACCTAACCTGCCTTCATCCCTAAGAACATTACACCTAACCTGCCTTCATCCCTAATAACATGACACCTAACCCTGCCGTCATCCCTAATAACATGACACCTAACCTGCCTTCATCCCTAATAACATGACACCTAACCATGCCTTCATCCCTAATAACATGACACCTAACCTGCCTTCATCCCTAATAACATGACACCTAACCTGCCTTCATCCCTAATAACATGACACCTAACCCTGCCTTCATCCCTAAGAACATGCCACCTAACCTGCCTTCATCCCTAATAATATGACACCTAGCCCTGCCTTCATCCCTAATAATATGACACCTAGCCCTGCCTTCATCCCTAATAACATGACACCTAACCCTGCCTTCATCCCTAATAACATGACACCTAGCCTTGCCTTCATCCCTAATATGACACCTAACTCTGCCTTCATCCCTAATAACATGACACCTAGCCTTGCCTTCATCCCTAATATGACACCTAACTCTGCCTTCATCCCTAATAACATGATACCTAACCCTGCCTTCATCCCTAAGAACATGACACCTAAACCTGCCTTCATCCCTAAGAACATGACACCTAACCTGCCTTAATCCCTAATAACATGACACCTAACCTGCCTTCATCCATAAGACCATGACACCTAACCTGCCTTCATCCCTAATAATATGACACCTAACCTGCCTTCATCCCTAATAACATGACACCTAACCCTACCTTCATCCCTAATAACATGACACCTAACCCTGCCTTCATCCCTAATAACATGACACCTAACCCTGCCTTCATCCCTAATAACATGACACCTAACCCTGCCTTCATCCCTAATAACATGACACCTAACCTGCCTTCATCCCTAAGAACATGACACCTAACCTGCCGTCATCCCTAATAACATGACACCTAACCTGCCTTCATCCCTAAGAACATGACACCTAACCTGCCTTCATCCCTAATAACATGACACCTAACCTGCCTTCATCCCTAATAACATGACACCTAACCTGCCTGCATCCCTAATAACATGACACCTAACCTGCCTTCATCCCTAATAACATGACACCTAACCCTGCCTTCATCCCTAATAACATGACACCTAACCCTGCCTTCATCCCTAATAACATGACACCTAACCCTGCCTTCATCCCTAATAACATGACACCTAACCTGCCTTCATCCCTAAGAACATGACACCTAACCTGCCGTCATCCCTAATAACATGACACCTAACCTGCCTTCATCCCTAAGAACATGACACCTAACCTGCCTTCATCCCTAATAACATGACACCTAACCTGCCTTCATCCCTAATAACATGACACCTAACCTGCCTGCATCCCTAATAACATGACACCTAACCTGCCTTCATCCCTAATAACATGACACCTAACCCTGCCTTCATCCCTAATAACATGACACCTAACCCTGCCTTCATCCCTAAGACCATGACACCTAACCCTGCCTTCATCCCTAAGAACATGACACCTAACTATGCCTTCATCCCTAATAATATGACACCTAGCCCTGCCGTCATCCCTAATAACATGACACCTAACCTGCCTTCATCCCTAATAACATGACACCTAACCATGCCTTCATCCCTAATAACATGACACCTAACCCTGCCTTCATCCCTAATAACATGACACCTAACCTGCCTCCATCCCTAATAACATGACACCTAACCTGCCTTCATCCCTAATAACATGACACCTAGCCCTGCCTTCATCCCTAATAACATGACACTTAACCTGCCTTCATCCCAAATAACATGACACCTAACCTGCCTTCATCCCTAATAACATGACACCTAACCCTGCCTTCATCCCTAATAATATGACACCTAACATGCCTTCATCCCTAATAACATGACACCTAACCTGCCTTCATCCCTAATAATATGACACCTAACCTGCCTTCATCCCTAATAACATGACACCTAACCTGCCTTCATCCCTAATAATATGACACCTAACCATGCCTTCATCCCTAATAACATGACACATAACATGCCTTCATCCCTAATAACATGACACCTAACCCTGCCTTCATCCCTAATAACATGACACCTAACCTGCCTCCATCCCTAATAACATGACACCTAACCTGCCTTCATCCCTAATAACATGACACCTAGCCCTGCCTTCATCCCTAATAACATGACACTTAACCTGCCTTCATCCCAAATAACATGACACCTAACCTGCCTTCATCCCTAATAACATGACACCTAACCCTGCCTTCATCCCTAATAATATGACACCTAACATGCCTTCATCCCTAATAACATGACACCTAACCTGCCTTCATCCCTAATAATATGACACCTAACCTGCCTTCATCCCTAATAACATGACACCTAACCTGCCTTCATCCCTAATAATATGACACCTAACCATGCCTTCATCCCTAATAACATGACACATAACATGCCTTCATCCCTAATAACATGACACCTAACCCTGCCATCATCCCTAATAACATGACACCTAACCCTGCCTTCAGCCCTAATAACATGACACCTAGCCCTGCCTTCATCCCTAATAACATGACACCTAACCTGCCTTCATCCCTAATAACATGACACCTAGCCCTGCCTTCATCCCTAATAACATGACACCTAACCTGCCTTCATCCCTAATAACATGACACCTAACCTGCCTTCATCCCTAATAACATGACACCTAACCTGCCTTCATCCCTAATAACATGACACCTAACCCTGCCTTCATCCCTAATAACATGACACCTAACCCTGCCTTCATCCCTAATAACATGACACCTAACCTGCCTTCATCCCTAATAATATGACACCTAACCTGCCTTCATCCCTAAGAGCATGACACCTAACTCTGCCTTCATCCCTAATAACATGACACCTAACTCTGCCTTCATCCCTAATAACATGACACCTAACCTGCCTTCATCCCTAATAACATGACACCTAGCCCTGCCTTCATCCCTAATAACATGACACCTAACCCTGCCTTCATCACTAAGAACATGACACCTAACCCTGCCGTCATCCCTAATAACATGACACCTAGCCCTGCCGTCATCCCTAATAACATGACACCTAACTCTGCCGTCATCCCTAATAACATGACACCTAACCCTGCCTTCATCCCTAATAACATGACACCTAGCCCTGCCTTCATCCCTAATAACATGACACCTAACCTGCCTTCATCCCTAATAACATGACACCTAGCCCTGCCTTCATCCCTAATAACATGACACCTAGCCCTGCCTTCATCCCAAATAACATGACACCTAACCTGCCTTCATCCCTAATAACATGACACCTAACCATGCCTTCATCCCTAATAACATGATACCTAACCCTGCCTTCATCCCTAATAACATGACACCTAACCATGCCTTCATCCCTAATAACATGATACCTAACCCTGCCTTCATCCCTAATAACATGACACCTAACCCTGCCTTCATCCCTAATAACATGATACCTAACCCTGCCTTCATCCCTAATAACATGATACCTAACCCTGCCTTCATCCCTAATAACATGATACCTAACCATGCTTCATCCCTAATAACATGACACCTAACCTGCCTTCATCCCTAATAACATGACACCTAACCCTGCCTTCATCCCTAATAACATGACACCTAACCCTGCCTTCATCCCTAATAACATGACACCTAACCTGCCTTCATCCCTAATAACATGACACCTAACCTGCCTTCATCCCTAATAACATGACACCTAACCCTGCCTTCATCCCTAATAACATGACACCTAACCCTGCCTTCATCCCTAATAACATGACACCTAACCTGCCTTCATCCCTAATAACATGATACCTAACCTGCCTTCATCCCTAATAACATGACACCTAACCTGCCTTCATCCCTAAGAGCATGACACCTAACCTGCCTTCATCCCTAATAACATGACACCTAACCTGCCTTCATCCCTAATAACATGACACCTAACCTGCCTTCATCCCTAATAACATGACACCTAACCTGCCTTCATCCCTAATAATATGACACCTAACCTGCCTTCATCCCTAAGAGCATGACACCTAACCCTGCCTTCATCCCTAATAACATGACACCTAACCTGCCTTCATCCCTAATAATATGACACCTAACCTGCCTTCATCCCTAATAATATGACACCTAACTCTGCCTTCATCCCTAATAACATGACACCTAACTCTGCCTTCATCCCTAATAACATGACACCTAACCTGCCTTCATCACTAAGAACATGACACCTAACCCTGCCGTCATCCCTAATAACATGACACCTAGCCCTGCCGTCATCCCTAATAACATGACACCTAACCCTGCCTTCATCCCTAATAACATGACACCTAGCCCTGCCTTCATCCCTAATAACATGACACCTAGCCCTGCCTTCATCCCTAATAATATAACACCTAGCCCTGCCTTCATCCCTAAGAACATGACACCTAGCCCTGCCTTCATCCCTAATAACATGACACCTAGCCCTGCCTTCATCCCTAATAACATGACACATAGCCCTGCCTTCATCCCTAATAATATAACACCTAGCCCTGCCTTCATCCCTAAGAACATGACACCTAGCCCTGCCTTCATCCCTAATAATATGACACCTAGCCCTGCCTTCATCCCTAATAATATGACACCTAGCCCAGCCTCGAGCAAGGATATGCTGGAGATGCATGGCTAATTGGTAGTATATGTGTGCTATGCATGGTTCCAGCAACGGTAGGCTTCTATTCTTCTAATGACTTGCTTTATTAGTAGATCACAGATATGCACTGGATGATGACCCCACCAACCCCCAGACGGAGCAGGAGGTGGCCTACAATGAGATCCACAGGCACACTCGTTCCACCGTCGAGTGCGGACTGCTGAAAAGACACTGGATGTGTTTGGACGCAGCAGCTGACACACCTCAGACAACCCTGAGCCCGCTGTTCCTCCTCCAGTGGCCGGCATCTCTCTCCTGTGTTTTGCAATAATCTTTTTGGACTCTTTGGATTTCACATGAGCCCATTTCTGTTTCACTTCAGCCGCTGTGCGCTCCTCTCCTGACACCACATTAACCTCACCTGTTAATTAACTCTGCCCATGGCGCTTTTTTTGAGTGGCCTTGTACCCGTATTGACACTACTAAATAAGATGTCACACTAAGATGTCATGTTCTACTCCTTACAACAGTTGCAACATGCACCATGTGTATACCATATATTTATGTGGCTACGGCTTAACAGGTTAAGTTTGTTCTTACGAAGTTCTTAAGAAGATATTTACAAAGACATGTATGGCAATGTTAGTGAATGGGGTCCATTGTTCTTAAAGCCTTCTATCATCCTCCCCATACTGACGATAGGGCAAGGGCCACGCATCTGATATGAACTGTGTGCATGCTGTCTATATGGCTGCTCACTTGCCCACATGTACGTATGATCGTGTGTGCCTGCCTAATATGTCATATTATTGTTTGCACATTGTCTGTGCATGTCTGCTGTACATATTTTGCATGATGTGTGTTTAACATGTTCTTACGGTAATTAACTGTATGCCATATGTATTATGCTTTCTTTTTTAGCAGCGTTTTAACACCAGGCCCAGGGACAGCAGTTGAACATTAGCTTTGGCTAACACTGTCTCACACGTTTACATTTATGGTCATTAATGTGTGCTGTCCCTGTTCAAATACAGTCGTCTAAACTGAAACTGCACGCGGCTGACTTCAGAACAGCCGCCTGTGTGTCATGGTGAGTCGGACATGGGACATGCTCCGTCTAAACAACGGCAACGATCACACTGGCTGTTTGAGGGCACAGCTCACCGTTACACCCCAGGCCGGTCAGAGCCCTTCTGTAGGTGTCAGAGCTCACTCCACACACAGAGTGTATGCCTCTTTGCTCTTCTCAGAGTCTCTGCAGAAGTCATCTGCACACCAGCTTCAGGGTCTCTGCTGGACTTGTCGGAGCATTCTCTCACTACCAGGGGCCCTGGCTTTAGATAGAGTGTAAGGCCCCTCAGTTCCTTTTCTACAGTGGTGGTGGGTTTGTTCATGCATTTTTCATTGTTTGTCATCTTCCTTTTGTGGTTACAATTTGTACCTCCCACATTGCGTCACCAGGCATATTCCCCTGTTATATGCTTCTCATGGTGTATGCTTCTCCACATAATATAGCAGGTAAATATAGAATGTGCATCTTACCTGTTTACCAGTGAGTGCATACAGGTACTGGTTGTCTGGACTGAAGAGGAGGTCTCTCTGAATGGGACTACCCTCGCTCACCACCACATCCTCATACAGCAAAGCAGGCTGGGTAATGGAGTTCACCAGGATCTGAAAGGGCACAGAGAAGAAAACACTGTTGTCAGCATAGCCTGGTGTTTAGAAAAGCGGGGAGAAGGTTCAGCACAGGTTAAAATCCCTCGTGGGGTAAGGTCAAATGAGGGAATCAAGCCCCCCCCCCCCCACCCCCCCCCCCCATTCCCTTAGCAACTATTGTCAAGGGTGTGACGTACTTCGCGTGCGGTAGTATTGATGTAAGAGTGACCTTTTTGTTCTATTGTATTTCAGCCACTAATGATGTACTTTACTGCTTTCTCTCTCATTTTGTCTCTCTCTCGCTGTATTTATCTCTCTCCACACACACACACACACACACACACACACACACACACACACACACACACACACATGCACTCTCTCGTGAGGAGATGGGAGCAGTGTATATGAGAGGAGATGATAGGAGAGCAGTGGGGAGGAGAGGAAATGAGAGGAGAGGATAGGAGAGGAGAGTATAGGGGAGGGGAGGAGCATAGAACAGTGGAGAGGAGATGAGGAGCAGAGAGGCGAGGAGAGGAGAGGAGATGAGATGATAGGAGATAAGAGGAGAGGAGATGGGAGGACAGGAGCTGAGAACAGTGGAGAGGAGATGAGGAGAAGAGAGGTGAGGAGAGGAGAGGAGATGAGATGAGAGGAGATAAGAGGAGAGGAGATGGGAGGGGATGATAGGAGCTGAGAACAGTGGAGATGATATGAGAGGAGAGGCGAAGAGATGCGAGGACATGAGAGGATATGAGATGAGAGGAGATGGGAGGATATGAGAGGAGATGAGATGATATGAAATGGGAGGGGATGAGAGGAGAGGAGATGAGAGAAGAGGTGAGGAGAGGATATGAGAGGGGAGGGGATGTGAGAAGAGGAGAGGAGAGGAGAACAGTGGAGAGGAGAGTAAAGGGGAGGGGAGGGGATGGGAGGAGAGGAGAGGAGAGGAGAGGATAGTAGAAGAGAGGATATGAGAGGAGAGGAGAGGAGAGGAGAGGAGAGGAGAGGAGAGGAGAGGAGAGGAGAGGAGAGGAGAGGAGAGGAGAGGAGAGGAGAGGAGAGGAGATGAGAACAGTGGATATGATATGATATGAGAGGGGAACGAGATGAGAATATATGATAGGAGAGAAGAGAGGAGAGGAGAACATATGATATAATAGTATAGGAGATATGAGGGGAGACAATATGATAAGACAGGGGAGATACGATTATAATATAGGATATAAGAGGATAATATAGGAGATGAGAGGAGAACAGATGAAAGATAAACAGTGGAGAGGAGAGGATATGCAAGGAGATGATAGGCGAGGATATGATAGCAGTGTAGAGGAGAGGAGAGGAGAACAGATGATATAATAGTATAGGAGAGAGGAGGGGAGACGATATGATAAGACAGGGGAGATGAGATTATAATATAGGATATGAGAGGATACTATAGGATATGAGAGGAGAGGAGATGAGAGGAAAGCAGTGGAGAGGAGAAGATATGCAAGGAGATGATAGGAGAGGAGAGCAGTGTAGGGGAGAGGAGAGGAGAACAGTGTAGGGGAGAGGAGAGGAGTGGGGAGGGGATGAGAGGAGATGAGAACAGTGGGGATATGAGAGCAGTGGGGAGGGGATGAGAGGAGAGGAGAGGGATGAGAGGAAATGGGAGGGGATGGGAGAGGAGGGGAGGGGAGGATATGAGGGTGGAGAACAGTGGATATGAGAGGATATGATAGGATAAGATAGGTGATGAGAGGATAGGAGATGAGATTAGAGGAGATGAGAGGAGAGGAGAGGAGATGATAGGAGATGAGAGGAGATGAGAGGATATGAGAGGAGATGAGATGAGAGGAGATGAGAGGATAGGAGATGAGATGAGAGGAGATGAGAGGAGATGAGAGGATATGAGATGAGAGGATAGGAGATGAGAGGAGAGGAGAGGAGAGGAGATGAGAGGAGATGAGAGGAGAGGAGATGGGAGGATAGGAGATGTGATGAGATGAGAGGAGATGAGAGGAGATGAGAGGAGATGAGATGAGGGGAGATGAGAGGAGATGAGAGGAGATGGGAGGAGATGAGATGATAGGAGAGGGGAGTGGATGAGAGGAGATGAAATTAGATGCAATGATATGAGAGGATAATAGAATATATGAGATAAGAGGAGAGGAGA
>NW_028173067.1:0-15415 GCF_963971535.1 Notolepis coatsorum
CCCCCCCCCCCCTCACGGCGCGGAGGCTCCTGTAAAGCTGATGGAGCCGGTTAGCTTCCACACGGTATTGCTTTGACCGCTGAAGCCGAAAGAACAACAACACTGTGTTAGAGTCAGACGACGCGGCAGAGAGACAAACCCACATCTCCCAGCGGTGGTGGGTACTCCTCCACGTGTAGCTTGTATTGAACACGGCGCACCATTGGGTGTCAAATATTGTTCACAAGAAACATTATTATTCATATAGAAAAGTAAGTATGCCTCAGGAGTCAGGATACAAAAACAACATAGACATTATGGTAAATGGGCTGCATTTATATTACAGCAGCTTCGATCCAAGGTATAGGCCTCACGTTGGCACATTTGAACTCGCTCAATGACGGCGGAGGCGACCGTGCCAAGGTGGTGCCAACCTGCTCATTGGGAGCAGTTAGGGGTCAAGTGTCAAGGACAGACAGCCGCTCTACCCCTACGCTCTGCATCTTCTAACTACACGCCCTCAAGACCCCTACGCTCTGTATCTTCTAACTGCACGCCCTCAAGACCCCTACGCTCTGCATCTTCTAACTACACGCCCTCAAGACCCCTACGCTCTGTATCTTCTAACTACACACCCTCAAGACGCCTACGCTCTGCATCTTCTGACTACACGCCCTCAAGACCCCTCCGCTCTGCATCTTCTGACTACACGCCCTCAAGACCCCCTCCGCTCTGCATCTTCTGACTACACGCCCTCAAGACCCCTCCGCTCTGCATCTTCTTTTTTTTTTTTTTTTTTTGTGTCTTTTTCCCCCTCCATTTTCCTCCGATTTTCTCCCATCCCAATGTTAGTCGTTATGCCAATTCCCAGTCCCTTCCTGGTCGCTGCGCACTTACCCCCCACAGTCAGATCATCTGGGAGAGTGGAGGCTACCACGTGCTTCCTCCGACACACGTCCAGCCAATCACCGCTTCTTTTCACCTGGCAGCGCGGACTCTCATTGAGAGGGCGTAGCGTGTGGGAGGACCACACTATCCCCCTCACGTCCAATCCGCGCTTAGCAGGCGCCCCGACCGAACTGTAGGAGTCGCTGTTTACAACGACCCGGACCCACCCCGCCAGTTTCTCCCACCCTCTAATACTGCCAATTGTATTAGTGCAGACGGCCAGCCAAGCTGGTGACAACCCCGGAGCTGTGAGCTGGATTCGAACAGGCGAATCAAGCTCACAGCTCCGGGGCTGGTGACGAACGCAATCTCCGCTCGACCACCTAACCGCCCTCGCTCTGCATCTTCTGACTACACGCCCTCAAGACCCCTACGCTCTGCATCTTCTGACTACACGCCCTCAAGACCCCTCCGCTCTGCATCTTCTGACTACACACCCTCAAGACCCCTCCGCTCTGCATCTTCTGACTACACGCCCTCAAGACCCCTCCGCTCTGCATCTTCTGACTACACACCCTCAAGACCCCTACGCTCTGTATCTTCTAACTACACACCCTCAAGACCCCTCCCCTCTGCATCTTCTGACTACACACCCTCAAGACCCCTACGCTCTGTATCTTCTGACTACACACCCTCAAGACCCCTCCGCTCTGCATCTTCTGACTACACACCCTCAAGACCCCTACGCTCTGCATCTTCTGACTACACACCCTCAAGACCCCTCCGCTCTGCATCTTCTGACTACACACCCTCAAGACCCCTACGCTCTGCATCTTCTAACTACACACCCTCAAGACCCCTACGCTCTGCATCTTCTGACTACACACCCTCAAGACCCCTACGCTCTGCATCTTCTAACTACACACCCTCAAGACCCCTACGCTCTGCATCTTCTGACTACACGCCCTCAAGACCCCTACGCTCTGCATCTTCTGACTACACACCCTCAAGACCCCTCCGCTCTGCATCTTCTTGCCACCTCAGACCCTCTCCTATCGGAGCTCCTACGGGGGTCATTAAAACAAAGCAGACACGGGGCGGTCAGGTGGCGTAGCGGAGATTGCGTTCGTCACCAACACCGGAGACGCTGGATTCGCCTGTTCGAATCCAGCTCACAGCTCCGGGGTTGTCACCAGCTTGGCTGGCCGTTCACACTAATACAATTGGCTGTATTAGAGGGTGGGAAAGCTGGCGGGGTGGGGTCCGGGTCGTTGTAAACAGCGACTCCTACAGTTCGGTCGGGGCGCCTGCTCAGCGCGGATAGGATCTAAGGGGGGTAGTGTGATCCTTCCACACGTTACACCCTCTCAGTGAGCGTCCACGCTGCCAGGTGAAAAGAAGCGGTTGATTGGCTAGACGTGTGTCGGAGGAAGCACGTGGTAGCCTCCACTCTCCCAGATGATCTGACTGCGCAGGGCTGTATGCTGTGATGATCTCATCGCAAATTGCCCCTTTAATTGGCCGTTGCGATTGGTAAATAATATTTGGGGGCGGGCTTGCGAGTAGGGATTTCAAGCCTTGCATTCGCATTTCACTCCTAAATGATCCAAGGCGTGTGATGACGCTGAGCACTCAGGTATGATCAGCGGGGAAAATCAACTGAGCACTCACTCTGATAGACTGGCTGACTGTCTGATTTAGCTATGAAGAAAAGTAAAGTTAGTAGTAGGGATGGGAATCGATGGTTCCTAACTGGGTTTTGGCCATATGCTCCCGAAATTCTCCCGCTGTTTGGCTGCTTCTATGTGCAGTGAAAACTAGTCGAAATGATGTCATTGATTTAGTTCAGGGTTAGCCGCGGAGCTAACGCTAGCTAACGTGAGCTAATCAAGCTCACAGAGAGAGATAAACAGCTGACAGCAGGTAGTACAGGTACAAATACAATAAAACAAGGGGTGGGGGCTGTTGTGTAAACCTTGTGTTGCGTCAATCTGGTCCACACGTTACTCGTTCATATCTCAGCCTGTGCTGAGATATGCCCATTCCGCGGTCTGTTAATAAAGTTTTCAATCAGACAGATGTATGGAAAGGCTTTTATTATAACATTCGTTGAGGTAAAATCATTATGCCTCATTTAGTCATCCTGTGGTGCACTGGTCTCCTACTCGTGGGCCGCGGGGAGCTAATGTAAGTAGCTTTGTTGATGTCAGCACACGGGGCATTCAGGAAGTCAAAAACTAATGCACTTGCCGATTGGTGCTAAGAACAGCAGGGCGGGTGCAAGCGTTGTGACGTAATTGGCAGACTCTACTGTCAATCAAAATGATTCTGTTTTCCGTCAGAATGAATGAATGAGAACTTTATTAACAGATTGCATATTGGGTACAATACAGTACAGGAGGATGAAGACCAGAGAAAGACTTTCGGCTTTTTTACATAAGGGTCCTCCATTTTCAATTCATCAAAACATTTAGAGACATACAAATATACAGTAGTTTCATAAAAATGCTAAAATGCTATTTATTGATTGATTGGTTTAAAACTTTATTAACATATTGCAGAATGGGTACAGTACAGCTCAATACATACAATTGTTAAGGGGATGCAGACCAGAGAAAGACTTTTGTCTTGTTTACATCAGGGTCCCCCATTTTCAATTAATCATATTTCATATCTAAATCATATAATATCTCATTGCTAAATATATGCAATATATAATCTAATAATCCAATAATCTAAATCTAATATATAATATAAAAATGCTAAATGCATGGGTATTTTATTTTGTCTTTAATGTTAGCTTGCAAACTCATACTGTCTTGGTAAGCCTCATAATGAATTGTTTGGGGTAAAAAAGAAAAACATTGTGATGTGTATCGTGTATCGCCGAAAGGTCAGAAAATATCGTGATATCATATTTAGGCCATATCGCCCAGCCCTAGTTGGTTCATTATAAAAGATACAAACCTGACAACAAAAGCACTTAAATGTTAAATAAAAGGACCACAGTAATGAGGCAGGAGGAACATATTTTTTTGCACTATAATGGTAAAATTGTTATTTAAAAATTTGCCCCTAAAACATATTTTTTGCCCCTAAATTTCTAATTTAGGGGCAAGTGTGCCCCTAGTGAAAAAGCTTAGCGTACAGCCCTGCTGTGGGGGGTAAGTGCGCAGCGACCAGGAAGGGGATAGGGAATTGGCATAACGACTAACATTGGGATGGGAGAAAATCTGAGGAAAAAGGAGGGGGGAAAAGATCAATAAATAAAAAAAAAGGGCATACACTATGGTGGACAGCTGAAACCAGCCCAATTATCCTTTGTCGACTAAAAACACTTCTTCAATCAATATCAAAGTCAAAGTCAAAGTCAACTTTATTGTCATTTCCCATAATGTGAAAGACATACAGACAAATTTAATTGCGTTCCCCCCTTCCCACGGTGTATATAAAAATATCTAATATAACATAAAGTAACATATAGGACACTATAAACATAAAGTAACATATACGACACAATGTACACACGCATCTGAAATGAAGAAAAATAAATAAGAGAAAAAAAGAGTAACCTTCGTACTGTCTTACTATTGTGCACTTTGCGTTACGCATGTATTACTTATGCTAATGTCTATACTCCTATGCACTCAAGACTGCAGCACGCACGTTTTGACGAACAATCTTACTGACCCTTAGCTGCCAGAGTTGTACCCTTCCTGCTGACTTGTTGTACACAACTTGTAAGTCACTTTGGAATAAAAGCGTTCGGCTAAATGACTAAATGTAAATGTGTAGTACACCAAAGACTAAAAGCCTACAGACACACAAATAATGTCACGCCGGCACAACGACACACAACAACCCCCTCCTCCGCTAATCAACAAACAACACGGACGGAAACCTAACGTACTGCGACAGAAGCCTCCCTTCAGTTTATCCCACTCAGTGCTGTTCCCAGGTTCAACCCCGCGGCACAAAGGACACCGCCGCACCCTCTGCCGCTCTCTCTTCATTACGCCAAATAGCTCATATTAAATGTCAGGCCGATTGAAGTGTTAGTGATAATAATCACGGTCGGACCGGCGGCTGCCAGGCCCCTGCGTAGGGAGAGACGAGGCGAAGGTCGTAAAAAAAAAAAAACGACCCGGGCGTCGACGGTTACAGGGGCCGCGGCGAAGCACTTAGCGACCCCGCGAGCGGGCGACGTCCCGCTTAATACACGTGCCTCGCTCGTCTGAAATGAAGGTTTCCTTCGTATCTTTTGTGGACACCTTGGAAGAGGTGTTCCGTGCTTTTTATTTCCTCACGTTTAGACGATTGTACCTCCCCCTCTGCACTCAGGCCTGAGTCAGGAAGACTCTTACAGAAAGACACTTACCCGCCTCTTCCTACAGCTGGTTGCAGAATTACTTTTAAGTAACTCTAAAAGATGAGACCAAGTTACAACCCCATCCTCGTCTCTCTCTCTCTCTCTCCACTCTGGTTGCCCGTCGTTTGTTTTTGATTGAGTTGATTTCTACTGATTTACAAGGTCAGGCTCCGTTAGTCCCCCGTGAGCCTGATCCTTAACTCATTCAGAGCCACGCCCCCATTGACCATATTAGGGCTAGCGTGCCAATAAGGAAGTCAATGGGAGGACGGGGAAATCCGTGAACGCTTAAACTATATCTTAAATTATGGCTATGGGTCTAAAACACCCCTCGCTTATCAATGACTTGCTTGCAGTCAACATGTACGAAATGGATTGTTTTTTCATTGGTACATTTCCGTTTTATACCGTTTTTGAATACGAGTATAGTTTTGGAGATGTCTAGTAATTCCAAGAGAAATTCCACGATAATAGCCCTTTAGTGGAATACACAAAACACGTTGTCATTTTCCGGCTGATTTATGAATAGTTTTCAAATAAACGCTAGATTATCGATAGTCTATGTGTACTTATGCACGCTAGAGAAGCGGGCTGAAAAATCGATTATCCATGCCGTGGTCAGCGCTAACGTTACGCACACACACACAGCCACACAGACGCTGCGATGGCAGAGAAAAAAAACATCTGATTAACCCAAGACCGGTAAAATAGAGTCCTTACCTCACATCAGATGTTCTGCAAAAAGATTAATCCAATTCCTGATCGCCATTCCAAATATTGATCGCATTTATTGATCCAACGTTATAGTCCAAAACACATAATCCACGCTGCTCCGAGCCTCCCCAGTGAATGTGGTAACAGCTACTCCATGCCCGAGAAGGGAAAACCCCGGGACCGGAATTTCTTTCTGATGCACAGTGCCACCCAATCCAATCCAATGATGTGCAATACCATCCGGGAGACTATAGGCGGCGGTATTTGCCCTTTTCGAGCTCAGACCCATTCCCAATGATAACGTCAGGCTAGATGGATGAAAAATGAATGGATATTGCTAATAAAAGAAATAACGATTAAAACCCGAGTTTTCTCGGGTCTTGGCACTCAACGCATGGCGAGTTAACCCGACTAATCTCGTGGTTGGCACTGAATGGGTTAAGTGACAGAATTCTCCGTCCCCAGGCCCTAGTCAACAGACGGCCTTGAAAGATACCAGCTTCACTTCCTGTCATGTCTGCAGGGTTTGGGTAAAGTAACGATGACATTGCTTAGAACATCTTGCTCCATATGTTGGTGTTTGTTTCATCGCACTCCATTTGTCAAAGCTGAAGGCCCCTCTGTTCAGCTAAGTTGTGCACCTGGTACATATGCAGGGGCGCAGTCGTAATTTCAGAAATGCCTGTACTCTGTTTAAATGATGTCACGTGCATGCGCACTCCCGCGTGTGCACGCGCGTGTATGCGCATACATGTTCCCTCGCGTGCGCACAGAACAGATGATTATTATGCATAAATAGTAGGAAACATGTTTGTATAGGAAATTACTAGTTTTAGTTTCGTTTTTGTAAATATTGCCTTGAAATAGAGAAGCTGAAAAAGGTCGTAGCAGGATGTAGCCTTCAATATATAAAGAAATTATATTGTCAACAGATGTGGTTGAAAAACAAACAATGTTTTAAATGTAATTGTAGACACAATATTGTAGTTACAATTTCTTTAATTGAATAAACTTAAACTAGAAAAGTAAATAGAAACTAAATTAACAATGTAACTTACAGTTTACAGAAGGACAGTTTCCTTCTGAAGCACAACTTAAGAAATGTCTCAGCCTTCCAGTCGGGACCATTTGTAGTGAGAGGTTCCACAACTCAAGCAACCCCCACCACTTGGTACAGGGCTTGTATTTAGATTTTGCACTTCTTGTTCTTTGTTATGCTATTGCTATGCAAAGACTATAGGTGATAGGTGAGTACCGGTACTTGGCGCGACGAGTCGAGTGAAAGTTGTGAACACATTTTTGTGTGCACGCGCGTGCACATCCGTGCGCGTACTTCTGCTCAGAAAAGTGCTGGGACGGCGTGGTACCGCGTGGCATGACCACTGCACCCCTGTATATATGTATGTGGGAGAAATAAGGTATAAAACGTCTTACAGTCTGATCTGTGGGCAGCATCTCTCTGGACAGACCTGGCCTCTGTGTACTCTGTGATATCGACGTGCTCTTTACTGCAGTAAAGTGTAAAGTAAAGTGTTTTTAGCCGACAGACCGAAAACAGCCTGCTCCTCTATGTTATTGTTATAGTCTCATTCTTGTTAAGAAGTAAAACGTACTTCTATTCACTAATCTTCTTAACGGGTTTTGTGCTGCTTGTATATAGTGTATATGTCTCTTCTACAGTATGTGCTGATCTTTGTATGCCTGTGTTATTATTTGGTTACATAAGACACATTTGTTTTTTTTAACGTGCTTCATGAATAAAGTTGACTTGACTTGACTCTGTTTTATTCTGTCCTATGAGGCACGTTGTAACCCAGTTCCGCTGACGGGCCAGAATGAAGGACGGGGCTGAGCGACAGAAAGACAAGTTTCAAGTTCAACGTTCTCTGATTAGTCACATGTATGTTTTAACTAGAGCTGGGCCGTTAACGGCGTTAACGTGCTGCGTTAACGCTATACTAGTATTGCGCGATAATATAATTAACGCATTAATCTAATAAAAAAAATTAAAATAAAAATGTTTTGTTTTCTACCTTTATTTACCCGGGGTAGGTTCGCTGAGCACAGATGCTCTTTTTCAGGAACGCCCTGCTTCACATTCACACAGTTCCATTCACACCTGGGAGCTGCCCAGTACAACCACAGTTGACACCATTGGCCACTGAGCAACTCCACTGGAGCAGTTGATTCAAGCCATGTCACATAGTTCAAGTTTGAAATTATTCTTTCTGTTTTGCTCCTGAGAGTGCTAGATACTGTACTGTACTGGTAATATTATTTATTTGTGTTAACTTCTGAATAAAACAACGTATTAAACACAAGTACATCTTATTGAACATTATTTTGATATTTCATTACCAATTATCATAGCAAAACAGCTTTTTCAAACAGTCTGTAATGCATTTTGGAAACGGGAGATGGGCTCATGGTGTAATGGGCCACCTGGCATGAGAAACATAAGGAGGAAAGAAAAAGTAAGGACTTACTTCTGGTCATTATTTGGGTAGAACACACATATTTTGAATGCCTTCGGCAGGTTTTTCTTTTTTTTTAGCCATTTTAATCTAGATTAATCTAGATTAAATCCAGGATTGCAGATAGATTAATCTAGATTAATAAAATTAATCTATGCCCACCTCTAGTTTTAACACAAGGTCAACGCGGCGTGAGGACATGTTGGAGGAGAGAACAGGTCAGCGCAGCAGAAAGAGCGCCAGAGGCATTAGAGCACTAGTCATATGAAGGTAGAATAAAGTAAGATGAATACATAAAAAGCAGATACACATGGAATAACATGAGTACGAGAATATAACTACAATAGAGATACAAAAGGTTACTGGGAGAGACGTAATGTGTTGATAAGAATATGTTACAATAACAATGTTATGCATACAGAGTGTCTGTGTGTGTGTGTGTGTGTGTGTGTGTGCGTGTGTGTGTGTGTGTGTGTGTGTGTGTGTGTGCGTGTGTGTATATGCATGTGTGTGTGTATATGTGTGTGTGTCACCGATCGGATGATATAATGACCATCTATTTGAACTGATTTGACTTGAATTCACTCGTCAACAAAACCAAATGGATATAGCAAGCTAGCATAAGGACACATAGTATAACTGTAGATTGTATAGTATAGCATTGTATAGTAGTGTACATACAGTAAGACCCAGTGCTTCATCCGTAGCTAACAGTGTATTGCACTATCGCAGGACCTTAGCATGTCTTTACCATGCTTTTTGTAGACTTTATGTACATTATACCAGTTATGTCGTATTCTTATTACTTGTATTATTGCACAAATGTCTTATTCTCATCCTATTCTTATTACTGTATTATTGCACAATCGCTGCGGGCATGACCCCCCCGCATTTCACTGTATGCTTGTATGCCGTGACAAATAAAACTCTTGACTTGACTCTTGACTTGAACCAAACATACAAAACACAGAACAACTGTTTGTGATCAAAAACCACCTTTGTCTTTTTGCCAATTATAGTCTCGGCACGTTTCACGACGGCACGATATCTGCAGCCGCCAGAGCGACGGCCTCGAGGGGATTTCCACCCGGGCCGTTTAGATCGAGGCTGTTTAGCTCCGTTTGTTTGCAGCGAGACGCAGCTACTTTAACCCGCTTCAAGAACCTCGCGCTCCGAGTCGAGTCTATTGGGAAATAGCACCCGGCGCTGGCTTTGGCGCGGGGCCACGGAACCTGCCTGGTGATCATGACGGCAGAGAGCCGTCGTCGAGGGACGCTGTGAGCAGCTGTGAGCGGCTACTGCATGGCTGCATCGTGAACCGTACAGCGTGGCCAGGACAAAGAACTATGAGGTGTACCGAGCCTGTGATTAATACACGTTAAGATATAACATACCTCATGATTAATACACGTTAAGATACAAAACACCTCATGATTAATACACGTTAAGATTCAAAACACCTCAAGATTAATACATGTGGAGATTCAAAACTCCTCATGATTAATACATGTGAAGATTCAAAACACCTCATGATTAATACATGTGAAGATTCAAAACACCTCATGATTAATACTTGTCATGTATCCCAGAGCTCCACCATAAAAAACCTCAGAGTAATTTTTTTATTCCTCCCTCTCATTTAATGCACATATAAAATATTTGCCTTCTTCCATCTTCGTAATATCGCAAAAATTCGCCCCATTTTAACTGTGGCTGATGCTGAAACCCTAATTCATGCTTTTGTCTCATCACGTCTAGACTACTGTAATGCACTTTTTTCAGGCCTACCTAATTCAAGCGTCAAAAATCTTCAACTGGTGCAAAATGCGGCTGCACGGATACTAACTAAAACTAGAAAATTTGATCACATCACACCAGTTTTGTCCGCCCTACACTGGCTTCCTATCCAAGCCCGATCGGACTTTAAAGTGCTACTCCTCACCTACAACATTTTAAATGGGCTTGCACCGCTCTATCTATCCGATCTCATCTCTCGATACTCGCCCGCTCGTGCTCTGCGCTCACAAAATGCGGGGCTTCTATAGATTCCTAGGGTTAAAAAGAAATCCGCCGGCCACAGAGCCTCACTCTACCGCGCTCCCTACCTGTGGAACAAATTACCTGCCGTCGTCAGGGGCGCCTGCTCTGTCGAAGCTTTTAAATCCCTGCTTAAGACCCATCTTTTCTCTCTCTCCTTCAACCTACCCTGATCTCACCTGGTCGGGGCCTGACCCTTAGATTAATCTGTCTAGTTTAGTTAGGATGTCTATTTGCTCCCTTGTCTGCTTTTCTGCAGACATAGGAGAACCTTTTAACCTCTGTCTCTGTCTTCACAATTTTCTTATATACTATGATTCTACTGTCACCATGTATGCATATGCTCACTACATGTATTTATTGCTCCATCTCCGCGTCACTACAAACATGGGAACTCTCTAACCCAGGGGTGTACAGTGCGACATATATCTCGCACGTGCTACAGCAACAGCTGTCTGTGCGATGGATGGATTTACTTCAGTAGCACTGGTGCGATAGGGATTCGGTTCATATAGATACTCTTATTTTGAAAATCCTGTAGCGGGTCTCATTTCTGCCCACGCGCAGCTCCAGCTAGGCTCCGAAAGCTAGCAACGTTCAGGTGCATATGATACTCTTATTTTGAAAAAACTCTTGTGACAACTCGACGAGTCGTATCCGCCCTATCCGTGCTTCTGCTAGAAGAGCAGCGCGTTGGTCGGTTGGTGCACGTTAACACAGCAGTGCGCCTACACGTCCCGAAATAAGTCCGTGGTGTTTTTTCTTTCTCGCAACGGGTCAAATGCATCTACATGCTTTGCACCGTCGCCATTCCTTTATGCGCACATCGCCCGAAATTAACGTTTATGTACCATTACAATCACTACAACGTTAGCAAGCTAACAAGCTAATCCTGAGCAGATGGCGCAGAGCCAGCAGACACAGTGTGGAAAGGGAAATGGGGGGCACTCTCTCCCCTTCCCTGTGTGTGTGTGCGTGCGTGCGTTTGGAAAGATGATGAAGTCACTAGTCAGGACTCAGGACAGGAGTATATTATAGTAAACTGAGGATGGACAGATAATGATGATATTCAAATACAAGTTTCGAGAGGAGTGGAAGTTTGAAGACAGACTAGACTACAATATGATGCGGGGGTGGTGAGTTGAAACAGTGTGTGTGAATGAATGAATGAAAACTTTATTTAACAGATTGCAGAATGGGTACAATACAGTACGGCTCAATACACACAATTGTTAAGGGGATGCAGACCAGAGAAAGACGTTTGTCTTGTTTACATCAGGGTCCCCCATTGTGTGTGTGTGTGTGTCCCAACCGACCCCACTTCTATGTTTCAATAAATTATTTGCATTTAAAACTATTAACGCTGACTCATTCCTTCAGTCCACTCAAAATTATGCTAATATTCCTTATGTTGTTTATGATATTAATTTAAAATAGCATATGAGAGTATCATAGTAATAATAACACATGGCGATATACTAAATGACAGCCAAACATGGCACTGCAACTAAATAACACAAATACAATAGGCACATTTGTGACTGTTACAAATATAACACGTTTTATACTTGTGCTACAAGATTTTGGCCTGTGCTACAAAACTATCAACCTCTGTAGCACCAGTGCTATGTGCAAAAAAAGTTAACGTACAGCCCTGCTCTAACCCCCTCCTATTGCTAGGTTTTAGTGAGTTTTTCCTTACCTTCGTGTGGGGTATGTCTGGGAGTGTTGCATTTATTTTATTTTGCATTTATTTAATATATTTTGGACCTTATGGTGTTCTTGTTTTGTTCTTGATTTATTGTGATGTTTCTTCTTGACTTGTTTAAAGAAGACGTGTCCGGCCCATGGGGACATTAACGTGTGTTGTCGGGCCTTACAAATACATTTGATTTGATTTGATTTAATACATTCAGTGCCAATCACCACTATAGTCGGGTTATCTCGCCAGCGGTTGAGCACCAGGACCCGACTATAATCGGGTTTTCGATCGTTTATCGTTTTTTCTTTTATTCGATTTTAATATTCTATACGGACCTCTGTGTATCATTGGGACTCATTCTGAGACCTCAAGATTGCAATGCCGGCCGAATCCTGCTAGGTGGCAGTATTGTCTACCCTTTGAAACCGTATTTCACACTGTGTGTTACATTTTATATGGTATAAGGTGTGAGTGAGAGAGCGAGAGAGTGAGTGAGCGAGTGAGTAGGTGAGTTACTGCGCTATTGACTGTCACCACTCTCTCACCCCGTTAGACACCAGGTAGCTCACCCCGTTAGACACCAGGTAGCTCACCCCGTTAGACGCCAGGTGACTCACCCCATTAGACATCAGATAGCTCACCCCGTTAGACGCCAGGTGACTCACCCCGTTAGACATCAGATAGCTCACCCCGTTAGACGCCAGGTGACTCACCCCATTAGACATCAGATAGCTCACCCCGTTAGACGCCAGGTGACTCACCCCGTTAGACACCAGGTAGCTCACCCCGTTAGACGCCAGGTGACTCACCCCGTTAGACATCAGATAGCTCACCCCGTTAGACGCCAGGTGACTCACCCCGTTAGATGCCAGGTGACTCACCCCGTTAGACACCAGGTAGCTCACCCCGTTAGACGCCAGGTGACTCACCCCGTTAGACACCAGGTAGCTCACCCCGTTAGACGCCAAGTGACTCACCCCGTTAGACACCAGGTAGCTCACCCCGTTAGACGCCAGGTGACTCACCCCATTAGACACCAGGTACCTCACCCCGTTAGACGCCAGGTAGCTCACCCCATTAGACACCAGGTGACTCACCCCGTTAGACGCCAGGTACCTCACCCCGTTAGACGCCAGGTGACTCACCCCGTTAGACGCCAGGTACCTCACCCCGTTAGACGCCAGGTAGCTCACCCCGTTAGACACCAGGTGACTCACCCCGTTAGACGCCAGGTGACTCACCCCGTTAGACGCCAGGTGACTCACCCCGTTAGACGCCAGGTACCTCACCCGTTAGACGCCAGGTGACTCACCCCGTTAGACATCAGATAGCTCACCCCGTTAGACGCCAGGTGACTCACCCCGTTAGACATCAGATAGCTCACCCCGTTAGACGCCAGGTGACTCACCCCGTTAGACGCCAGGTGACTCACCCCGTTAGAGACCAGGTAGCTCACCCCGTTAGAGACCAGGTGACTCACCCCGTTAGACACCAGGTAGCTCACCCGTTAGACACCAGGTAGCTCACCCGTTAGACACCAGGTAGCTCACCCCGTTAGACGCCAGGTAGCTCACCCGTTAGACGCCAGGTAGCTCACCCGTTAGACACCAGGTGACTCACCCCGTTAGACACCAGGTAGCTCACCCCGTTAGACACCAGGTAGCTCACCCCGTTAGACACCAGGTAGCTCACCCCGTTAGACGCCAGGTAGCTCACCCGTTAGACGCCAGGTAGCTCACCCCGTTAGACGCCAGGTAGCTCACCCCGTTAGACACCAGGTAGCTCACCCCGTTAGACGCCAGGTAGCTCACCCCGTTAGACACCAGGTACCTCACCCCGTTAGACACCAGGTGACTCACCCCGTTAGACACCAGGTAGCTCACCCGTTAGACACCAGGTAGCTCACCCCGTTAGACACCAGGTACCTCACCCCGTTAGACACCAGGTGACTCACCCCGTTAGACGCCAGGTAGCTCACCCCGTTAGACGCCAGGTGACTCACCCCGTTAGACACCAGGTACCTCACCCCGTTAGACGCCAGGTGACTCACCCCGTTAGACGCCAGGTGACTCACCCCGTTAGACGCCAGGTGACTCACCCCGTTAGACGCCAGGTACCTCACCCCGTTAGACGCCAGGTAGCTCACCCCGTTAGACACCAGGTGACTCACCCGTTAGACGCCAGGTGACTCACCCGTTAGACGCCAGGTACCTCACCCCGTTAGACGCCAGGTGACTCACCCCTTTAGACACCAGGTGACTCACCCCGTTAGACGCCAGGTGACTCACCCCTTTAGACACCAGGTGACTCACCCCGTTAGACGCCAGGTGACTCACCCCTTTAGACACCAGGTGACTCACCCCGTTAGACACCAGATAGCTCACCCCGTTAGACGCCAGGTGACTCACCCCGTTAGACACCAGGTACCTCACCCCGTTAGACACCAGATAGCTCACCCCGTTAGACACCAGGTACCTCACCCCGTTAGACACCAGGTGACTCACCCCGTTAGACACCAGGTGACTCACCCGGTTAGACACCAGGTGACTCACCCCGTTAGACGCCAGGTAGCTAATTTTTTATTTTGTTTTATTAAATCAACTTTCCAGACCCAGCTCAAGGAGAAGCCCCAGCCCAACTTTCTTTAATGAATATAACTCATCAGTTTATTTTAATACTATATATTAGTGTAGCCTAATCTTTATCTGCAACTGTGAAGAAAAACCCCATTGGTTTAAACAGAGTTGATAGAAACAAATATTTAAAAAAAAAAAAATGTATTAAAATGTATTACAAATTAAAATGTTGATTTAGAATTCGAATGCCAACGAAAAAAGAACGAATGTTTGAACGTTGGAACGTTTGGGCTCAGCCCTACTACCAGGTGACTCACCCCGTTAGACACCAGGTAGCTCAGCCCTACTACCAGGTGACTCACCCCGTTAGACACCAGGTGACTCACCCCGTTAGACACCAGGTGACTCACCCCGTTAGACGCCAGGTGACTCACCCCGTTAGACACCAGGTGACTCACCCCGTTAGACACCAGGTACCTCACCCCGTTAAGACACCAGGTGACTCACCCCGTTAGACACCAGGTACCTCACCCCGTTAAGACACCAGGTGACTCACCCCGTTAGACGCCAGCACGTCCTCCGTCTCCTCCTCCTTCTCCAGGTGCATCTCGAAGGGGTTGCCCTCCTGGTGGTACTGCTGGAACAGAGAGCCGGGGGGCGGGACACAGAGGAGACC
>NW_028173066.1:0-22500 GCF_963971535.1 Notolepis coatsorum
GCGTGTGTGTGTCTGCGAGCCCACATATTCTTAATGGTCAGTCTGTATAATCAATGAGGTCCCTCTGTTCCCTCACTAGTTACCTGATGGAGTGTTTTTCTTCATTTGAACATTTCCATTGTATTTATTCTTTAATTAATTCAACTTTTTTTCGCCTCACTGCTGCACGCCGTCCTCACATGGATAACCTGGTTGTCGTCCATGGGTTCGCCATCCACCGTCGACAACAGGCAGCCATGTTGTAGTCCACCTTGACAACAGGCACCCATGTTGTAGTCCACCTTGACAACAGGCAGCCATGTTGTAGTCCACCGTGACAACAGGCAAGCCATGTTGTAGTCCACCTTGACAACAGGCAGCATGTGTAGTCCACCTTGACAACAGGCAGCCATGTTGTAGTCACCTTGACAACAGGCAGCCATGTTGTCGTCACCTTGACAACAGGCACCCATGTTGTAGTCCACCTTGACAACAGGCAGCCATGTTGTAGTCCACCGTGACAACAGGCAGCCATGTTGTAGTCCACCTTGACAACAGCAGCCATGTTGTAGTCCACCTTGACAACAGGCAGCCATGTTGTAGTCCAGCGTGACAACAGGCACCCATGTTGTAGTCCACCGTGACAACAGGCAGCCATGTTGTAGTCCACCGTGACAACAGGCAGCCATGTTGTAGTCCACCTTGACAACAGGCAGCCATGTTGTAGTCCACCGTGACAACAGGCACCCATGTTGTAGTCCACCGTGACAACAGGCAGCCATGTTGTAGTCCAGCGTGACAACAGGCACCCATGTTGTAGTCCAGCGTGACAACAGGCAGCCATGTTGTAGTCCACCGTGACAACAGGCAGCCATGTTGTAGTCCAGCGTGACAACAGGCACCCATGTTGTAGTCCACCTTGACAACAGGCAGCCATGTTGTAGTCCACCGTGACAACAGGCAGCCATGTTGTAGTCCACCTTGACAACAGGCAGCCATGTTGTAGTCCACCTTGACAACAGGCAGCCATGTTGTAGTCCACCGTGACAACAGGCAGCCATGTTGTAGTCCACCGTGACAACAGGCAGCCATGTTGTAGTCCACTTGACAACAGGCAGCCATGTTGTAGTCCACCTTGACAACAGGCAGCCATGTTGTAGTCCACCGTGACAACAGGCAGCCATGTTGTCGTCCAGCGTGACAACTGGCACCCATGTTGTAGTCCACCTTGACAACAGGCAGCCATGTTGTAGTCCAGCGTGACAACAGGCAGCCATGTTGTAGTCCACCGTGACAACAGGCAGCCATGTTGTCGTCCAGCGTGACAACAGGCACCCATGTTGTAGTCCACCGTGACAACAGGCAGCCATGTTGTAGTCCACCGTGACAACAGGCAGCCATGTTGTAGTCCAGCGTGACAACAGGCAGCTGTGTTGTCGTCCACCGTGACAACAGGCAGCCATGTTGTAGTCCACCGTGACAACAGGCAGCCATGTTGTAGTCCAGCGTGACAACAGGCAGCCATGTTGTAGTCCACCGTGACAACAGGCACCCATGTTGTCATCCAAGTTCTAGTTCATGTTTCTTTATTAGTTGCCATACAAAAATACAGAATACTTTTATATGAAATGCTTGTTCCTGTTCTGCTCCTGAGAGTGTGCTAGATACAAATAAAATAGATAAGTAAATATAGAAGTCAAAAGTACGTATCAAGTGTAAACAAAAGTGTTCAAAACAAAAGTGTTCAATATACATATACAATATACAATACAGAGTAGATTTTTTTTTAAACTGAGTTACAATACAATATAAAGTACAATGCAGAATGGGATGAGGTACAACTTAGGGTAAGGTGCAATGAGGTATGAGTTGTAGTGCAAATCTTTTTACCAATAAATATAAATATAAAGTGTGTTACAGTGTCTAAAGTGGGTGCTACAGTGAGTTGTTTATTTAAAGTGAGTGTCTGTGTGTGGATGTGTGTGCTGTGAGTATATTTGATGGTTTGTTACATAGTGTTATTGTGGTTGAGCATCCTGATGGCCTGGGGTCCAACGCGTTCTCTTCGGCATATCGGTTTATAATGAGCACATATTTACACAAGTCCATTATTAGCTTGGAAGCTACCCAGCGACTCTGCGCTGTGTCGGCGGGTCACGTTATTAATTGCATATTCGTATAGTTTCATTGAGTTTTAATTACACAACAAGGACTTGCTGTCCTCTGATGACGCCACTTCAAGGACAAATTGAAGCTCATTAACTCCCCATAACTCACTAACCAAATTACATGCCATACTGTTCGCATTGTGTGTGTGTGTGTGTGTGTGTGTGTGTGTGTGTGTGTGTGTGTGTGTGTGTGTGTGTGTGTGTGTGTGTGTGTGTGTGTGTGTGTGTGTGTGTGTGTGTGTGTGTGTGTGTGTGTGTGTGTGTGTGTGTGTGTGTGAGGGGCTGTAAGATTAATGAATTAACTATGCTTATTGGTGGAGTGTCCTATTAAGGATGGTAGTTTGGGAAATTAATAAATCAAAACAGGAAGTAGAAACAGCCTTATATAGACCACATGTCCCATGTCACTTATTGTACATTACAGTATGTTGTTTACTTTCCCGAATGAATCAATAGACACAGGTTTACGCCACAGGCTAGACATCAGTGTCAATAAGTGTGTGTGTGTGTGTGTGTGTGTGTGTGTGTGTGTGTGTGTGTGTGTGTGTGTGTGTGTGTGTGTGTGTGTGTGTGTGTGTGTGTGTGTGTGTGTGTGTGTGTGTGTGTGTGTGTGTGTGTGTGTGTGTGTGTGTGTGTGTGTGTGTGTGTGTGTGTGTGTGTGTGTGTGTGTGTGTGTGTGTGTGTGTGTGTGTGTGTGTGTGTGTGTGTGTGTAAATGGTAAATGGTGCATTTATATAGCAGCTTTTATCCAAAGTGCATTACAATTTTTGTTCCTCACAATCACACATTCACACACGGACGGCGGAGGCGACCATGCAACGTGGCGACCTGCTCATCGGGAGCAATTCGGGGTTAAGTGTCTTGCTCAAGGAGACTGCCCAGACGCTGCCCGGGAGGAGCAGGAATCAAACAGGGGACCAGACGACCGCTCTACCTCCTGAGCCACTGTCGCCGCTGGCGCTGAGCCACTGTTGTGTGTGTGTGTGTGTGTGTGTGCGTGTGTGTGTGTGCGTGTGTGTGTGTGTGTGTGTGTGTGTGTGTGTGTGTGTGTTCATGCCAATTGGCTTAAAGGGGGCATGGCAATGGGAGTGGCCTATCGCAGATAGGTATACTGTAACTTTCAAATGGACCTTGATACCAAGGTTGACCATGACCTAAAGAACATTAACAGTTCATGCCGATTGGCCAAAAGGGGGAGTGACAGTGGAAGTGACAGTGGGAGTGGTCTAGAACCAAAAGCTACTACTTCTAAACAGATCCATGTAACATGGCCAACATTTTTGGAAAGCTTGATCATGGGGCAAGGAGTGTGTGTGTGTGAGTGTGTGTTTGCAAGTGTGTGTGTGTGTGTGTATGAATGCATGCACGCATAGATTTGCAGCTATTTCAAATGTGCAGTTTTTTTTTTCAGTCCACATTGTGTAGTCATTATAGACGCTGTCTGATACATCCCAATAGATTAGATTCAATTAGATTCACTTTATTGTCATTACACAGTACAAGACAAGTGCAACAAAATTCTGTGCGTCCAACCAGGATGTGACAATCAACAATCAGTTGCAATAAAACACATATAAATCTGTACAGTAAAGTGCAATGGTTAGCACAATGTGCAATGGTAAGAAAATAATTTAAATAAAAATCTACACAAGCTTTGGGCGATATTCACAGGATATACAGTGAGGTGCAGTGGGCTATGTAGTGTTTTGATTCAGTAGTCTGATAGTTGAGGGGGAGAAGCTATTTGCGGTCCTGTTGGTACTGCCTGGAAGGCTGCGGTAGCGTGCCCCAGAGCGAGTACCCCGCAGGCGGGTGAACAGTCCATGGTTGGGGTGAGAAGCGTCTCTGATGGTGTTCCGTGCGCTCCGTGAGCACCACTTCTCGTAGACTGATGAGATGGGGGGGGGGGAGGGGGGGGGTCTTGGTGATGCGTTGGGCTATGTTCACTACACTCTGCAGTGATCTCCGGTCCTTTACAGTGCAGTTGCCGTACCAGACTGAGATGCAGGTGGCGAGGGTGCTCTCAATCGTACAGCGATAAATGTGTGCTAGCACAGGAGGGGGTAGGTGGAGTTTGGCCAACATCCTCAGGAAGAAGAGGCATGCGTGGGCCTTCTTGACCAGTGTCGAGGTGTTGGTGGTCAAGGACAGGTCCTCAGAGATGTGGACTCCCAGGAATTTAAAACTACTGACCCTCTCAATCTCCTCTCCATTGATGTGGATGGGGCTGTGCCTTTTTTTTTTTTTCTCCTGAAGTCCAGCACTATCTCCTTGTTTTTTTTTTGGTGTTCAGCTAGGTACTGGACCTCTTCTTGTATGCCGCCTCGTCGTTGTTGCTGACCAGTAGCTCCCCTGACATCATGTGACACTGTCTCCCCGCAGTGAGGGAAATGTGTCTTGACCATCGTGCACCAGGTCAAATCCTCCACTGGAAATCTGTCACAATAGCACACGTGTCTATTTATTATAAATATCATTTCTATTTATTATAAATATAATTATATGTCACATTTTTAGATTCCGTGCATGACTGAAATACCTTTATTTTATCTGACCAACACCCGGTGTTGCACTGTGCTTGTATAATAATATGAATATAGTAGCGAAAGACACTTCTACTAGTGTTAGTATGCACACTACGTCTGGTAAGGCTCCCGGTTTGATTTGTCCTTGAGCAAGGCACTTAACCCCTAACCGCTTCCGATGAGCAGGTCGGCACCTTGCATGGTCGCCTCCGCCGTCGGTGTGTGAAGGTGTTTCATGCCTTCTTCATGCATTAAGTATTTTGCATCTGCTTGGTCTGCGATGTGATGTTATGTAGTAAACAGGCTTCTCTCACAGGAAGGTTAAAGGTCTGTGAGTCTCATTTAAGGTAATGGCCAGGCCTTGGTTTGAGAGTGGATTGAGGCTGTAAATGGTAAACTTAGTTTATCACTACTACTTTAACGATTGCTATCTTGGTAAACATTTCCTTCCTGCTTTCTTATCTTAAACGTTATAGAACGTTAAACTTGTTGTTGACTCATGCGTCCCTTAATGAAATTACTGTGTTTCCTGCTCTTTTCTTTGTGTAAAGAGGCTAAATGATTTTGTGTCTCCCTTCTCTCCAACACTTCTCTCTTCCACATCTCTCGCTCTTTCTCCCTTTAAGCTTCTTCAGACTTAATCTCGTTAGAACTATCTTTTGACTATCGTTTGTTGTGATCTCGTATGGATCCATACTTGTAATAAGCTATCTTATTTAACTTTTGAAATTGTCTCCTGATTTTGGACAGCAATTAATAATTCAATCAATTAATACGTCGGGGGTATAAAATATTCATCATTACACCCTGTTCACGTTCTCCATATTCTTCTGTCAGAAGGGGTACAAAGAAAAAGCTGCAACTCCCCAGGGAAATTAAAACGTGCTCAAAGGTCACATGGTGAAACCCATGACTATACCTGCCAAAGACCATAGGCACGTTGTCACGGAGAAGCTTATAATCCCTCCGTAGACAGGGATGCCTCTAAACGCCAATCACCCATGCATAGCCAATCAAAGCGTCACCAGGCCAGGAAACCAGAAATCACCGAAGTGGGAAGTCTCCAACCTCAGATTAGCTATGTGGTTTGGGTCTGGCATAGTGAGACTAGTAGCCGTAGCAGAGAGTTTGTGTGTGTATGTGTGTGTGTGTGTGTGTGTGTGTGTGTGTGTGTGTGTGTGTGTGTGTGTGTGTGTGTGTGTGTGTGTGTGTGTGTGTGTGTGTGTGTGTGTGTGTGTGTGTGTGTGTGTGTGTGTGTGTGTGTGTGTGTGTGTGTGTGTGTGTGTGTGTGTGTAGAGCAGGGTTCCATGACTCACTCAGAATTCACGGTTAATGAATTGTTAATGAACTGCTTCTTAAACATTATGCATCGGGCAGAAATGGGGCTAGTTTTGCACAACATGTCCTGACGATTGCATACCCAAAGTAATTCAAGTTTCAAGTTCAAGTTCAAGTTTCTTTAATAGTTGTCATACAGAAGTACAGAATACTACAAAATGCTTCTTACTGTTACGCTCCAGAGACTGTGCTAGACAAGATAGTATGAAATAAAATAGTATAGCATGTAAAATAGAAGTACAAAAAGGTCACAGTGTTCAGTATAGACATATGTACAATGTTCGATGCAGAATAGAAGTAACTATATTCTATGCAATGTACTAATATACAATACTATATAGTGCAGAGCAGAAATGGGATGAGGTACAATTTAGGTACAATTTACAGTAAGGTGTACGAGTTGTACTGCAAATCCTTTACCAATAAATATAAAGTGTAAAGTGTGTTTAGGTGATCTAAAGTGTGTAGAGTGGGTGCTGCAGTGTGTTGTTTGTTTAAGTGAGTGTGTGCGTGTGGGTGTGTGTGCTGTGTGCATTTGATGGTTGTTGCATAGTGTTTATTGTTCGTTGAGCAGCCTGATGGCCTGGGGATAGAAGCTTCTTCTGAGTCTTTATGTGCTCGCCTTAAGACTCCGGTATCGCTTGCCTGACCGCAGTAGTTCAAAGAGGCAGTTGTTCGGGTGGCTGGAGTCCTTGATGATTCTCTTAGCCTTGCCCCTCCACCGCTTGTTGTAAATGTTCTGGAGGGTGGGAAGCCCCCCTCCAATTGTGCGTTTGGCTGAACGTGTCACTCTTTGTAGTCTGCTACGGTCTTGTGCAGTGCTATTCCCAAACCAGGAGGTGATGTTGCCAGTCAGGATGCTCTCTATTGTACATGAGTAGAAGTTCTTAAGGATCTTCTGACTGACTTGGAACTTCCTTAGGCGCCTGAGGAAGTAGAGGCGTTGTCGTGCCTTCTTCACAACACTGTCAATGTGTGTGGTCCATGTCAAGTCCTCGGATATGTGGGCTCCGAGGTACTTGAAACTGTTCACTCTCTCAACCGGTGCCCCGTCCAGTGGTGCAGTCGTGGTCACACCCGGTTACACGCCGTGTTACCAGATCACTGAGGCAGAAGTACGCGCGATCGCGCACGGATGTGTACTCGCGTGTACGCGCACACAAAAATGCGCTGTATCCATTCGTTGTGACTAGTACCCGGCCACCGTTTTACATAACAAAAAGCGCAGGTAGACTAAGTGTCTGGGTGTTGGCTATCTGAATGCATCTCCCCCTTCATTCTGTGACACAGGCAGTGGAGGTGAATACTAATGTGGCTCGGAATTCGTGATGGGGGTCTACCTGCTTATGATATTGAATCAAGCGTCTGTGCTGCGCGCCAGCTTTCCACGCGCACATTCACACAAATAGAGAGCAAGAAGAGCTTGTATGATAGAAAGATTGCACTTGCGTATATGCGCTTGTGTGTGTGTGCGTGTGTGTGTGCGTGCGTGTGTGTGTGTATAAATCAGTTCTGTGCGCATGCACGTACCCGCGCGTGCGCATGCACGTGGCGTGGCGTGTTACCAGTTCCCATATTACGACTGCACCACTGGCCCCGTCGATGCTGAGGGGGCTGTAGTCCTTGATTTAGTCCTTAGTCCTTAATTTGCGATTTATTATACTTCATACTTATAGCACATGCATGATGCTGATCTCTTTTGAAAGGAAACATTCTGATCTGACTTCCACAACAAATAAGAATAACTCTGAGTGCTAATGAAATAGAGTTAAAGAGGTTTGAACACTGAAGTAAATGGTAACGTAAACGTAATGTAAAACGTTTTGTTTACTCACATTTCTGTTGACTTGTTGCCAGATGCCTGTTTTTAAGTTCCAGCTGAGATGTAGGAGCTGGAAAACATAACGTTTCCATAGCATGAAGTCTTATCTAGGTCCAGAGTCTATACCAATCCCATGGAGAATTAGTGTTTTACAAAGGTTTTTGTAATGTGTGTACCGGCGTTAATTCGGCATGATTATCCAAAATGGCCGTCCACTTCCATTGATTCCGAGGCTCTAGTCAAAACAAAGGACTTCCCTGGCTTCTTCTACGACTTTCTCGTTGCGATCAGCCCCTGCATGTTTAACCCAGGTTTCAGATTCATAACTATTTACTTTAGTTATAGGAACATAAATAGTTAATGCTATTGTGTAAGAACATAAATAGTTAATGTTATTGGGTCATATGTATATTCATATGATATTAGCAACGTTTTGACCAAATCGTTTGAATTGCCTCACTGCCCTTTAACACTTTGAGTGCCACTCACAAGATTTCTCTGGTTTTTTTATAGGTGGTTGCATGCCACTCACGAGATTTCTCGGAATTATTATTATTATTATTTTTTTTGCGATCTGAAAAATTATTGCATCACCCGAGCCTACCCGAGTATAGCCGAGGGGCGCCGGCGATCACTGTGGAAAAAAGCGCCCCCTGTCGTCTCCCAGATGACATAAGTGATTTTGGAATGGACTCAATGAAAATGAATGGGGAAAAAAATCCGGTACTCCACATTTTTCAGTTCACTGATCCAGCCGGGGTTACTAGAGTTCATTCTGGAGCCTCAGATCCCTGCGGATCATGGAGTTCTACTGTATCGCGTTGGATCCATACACGTATCGATTTTTTCGAATGGTGATCAGGAATTGGAATATACCAGTTGGATACCATCTGATGTCAGGTAAGGACTCTATGTTATCAGTGGTAGGATAATCAGAGTAAGTTTGATGAAGTTATAAGCTGTTTTGTGAAATGTCTTCTTTCGGTTTCACTGTAAAAGTCCGTGAGGAAATCAACAGAGAGATTATCAGTGCGCGGCCGTAATGTGCGTGCGTGCACGTATAATATTGATCATCTAGCGTTTATTTGAAAACGATTCATAAAAAGGCCGACGAATATCAACGTTGTGGAATATTCCACTAAAAGACGATTTTCATAGAATGCTCCAGAATGAGCTGTTTTTTATATCAAAACGGGGGCTTTTCTAACTGCTCTGAAACGGCAACTACGCGATAAAAAAACAATCTGCCTTCACAGCACTGACTGGAAAATAGTCTTTGATAATGCGATGGGCAGATTAGACACATAGCCATAATTTAAAACATAGATTAGGCGATATTAACGTTAACATTGGCGCCGATGGTGGCATTCAAGCGGTAAAACGGAAAACCAGGCGTGGCGCTGAAAGTGTTAAATTACCTCATGACGCGAGATAGGTGTCACGACAGCCACGCCTTGCCTTACGACAGGTGAGCCTTGCCATACGGCAGATAAGATTACAGATTGGCGGAGACTGACATAGCTGAATGCTGCTGGATACTGAAATGAACTAGCACCACAAAATAGTTATCAAACAGTCATAAAAGATTCCCCCAGTTACAAAACCGAAGAAGTTGTTGCAGTTAAAGAGCATACCATTTCCGGAAGCGGTTTTGGTTAGTTTCATCAATATTGTGCTGTCCATTGTCGAATGTACAAAATCGCTAGCTCAAATGCTAATCAGCTAATAATGTAGCTTCATCCTGAGTCATGCTAGCGAAGCTCCAAGCTCAATTTGGTTCAATGAAAACTAGAAAGAAACTGAAGTGGATTCCCAAGCTATTACGGTTCTGCTCTGTATCAGAACCGGGTGCTTAGTACTCTACGTTGTTTCAATAACTCTAAAGCTCTGGGAATCACTTATTATCTTCTCAGCGGTGCAGGCAGGAGGAAATTAGGAGGAAAAGGTTATAACAACAGCTGTTTAATCAAAGTTCTGTATCGTTAGTGGCTTAGCTTGGCATCGCTACTGCCTATCTCGCGTACGTGCACGCGTACTGAATAAACCACAAATGTACCTCTAATACCAGTATTAGTCTGACCACACCCCTCATCAGCTTACCTTCATAAGCAGGTGTGTGGTCACCTGCTCTCCTCCTTCTCGCTTTCACCACAAGGAAGAGGTGCCTCGGTAGATCCCCACACTTGACACCATGATGGAAGAAATTGGATTAGGAACAGCTTGGGAAACAAGGATACGTTGACATCATATCTTTATTTTCTCTCTCACTATTTTCGAGAAAATACGGCGATATTGTCTTCGTACTGGAGTGTCTAGAAGATGATGATCATTCTACAAACCCTCCACCGGTTTTCGTATTGGGAGCACGCCGCTGCATGCTTCTCAACTGCAGTTCCTTGCTGTGTTTGTTGGGGTGAAACCTGTCAGGCCACAGCTGAACTGTCGGACATGCCGCTGTTGTGAGGAGCGGTGCGTTCCAGGTTGGGTGAGTAGTGTTTGCTGGCGGGCTCCACTTGTCTGTTAGTGCTATGGGGGCTACTTGACAAAGTTTATGGAAACCGGCCCCAGGCTAGGGTCCTTTGTTTAGCCGTCTAGGCGACAGAAGGCCTTGGTCTGGCGACCATTATAGTTTTAACTAGTGGGCCGCGACCATTGACACTGGTGATCCCTGTGTGTTCTGGACGAGTGGATTCTCTCTGTCACCGTGTTAAGACCCCATCTTTCATATCCAAATGAGAGTATTCCTTCACGAGGGGATATGTGCATGTAATGTGCGATAGCGGCAGATTCATGTTCAAAGTCAGCTATACAGGCCAGTTGGTACTGTGCTGATTCCGCCGGACGTGTTAATGTCACCGTTGTGAAGCGGTGTTGACGTCTTGTTTTCTCTTTTCTCTTAAAAAGTGAGGAGGGTTCAGAACGGCGGCCTGTCTGGGTGAGTGTTATGTCATTGTTTACATGTTCATAGCTTACGGTTAGCCGGTCGGTGGCCTGGCGCGGGGTAGCTTGGCTTCTCGCGCGCCGCCGGGAGCTCGCTCCTGATCGCGTGCGTCGTAGATCGGCGTCTCGCGAGCGGAAGCAATAGCACCCGAACGGTTGGAGCAGCCGTTAGCTTGATGCTATTCTGTTGAACGTGCTTTGATTTTTAACATGTTTTACACTCTTGACCACGACGTCATCCTTGACAGGGGATGTTCGTCGACCCTGCCTGAGCCTAGACGGGGATTGCGTCAACAAAGAGGACTGTAGCGACTGGTGGAGCGGCGACGCTGCCCGGATCGAACAACACGGGACGGCTGTGTTCTACGGTGGCTTGTGACTGCACTTCGCTGATCTGCGTTCCGGGCAGGTACGGGGTTGGCCAGACCTCATAACACGTCTTCTGGTTTTACCTTGCTAAATGTATTGTGAATAACGGTGTTTTTTCCCAAAACGTGTGTTGTTGCAATGCATTTGAGATACGTTGCGGGTTGTGTGTGAGCTGTTTTTGTCACTGGCAGTTAGCTTCTCCGTGCAGGTCGTGATGTATTGATCTGGTTGTTGTGTGAGAAACATCATGGTGTTTATGTGTACCGTGTACTCACTACTAAGGCAACTAACCTATGAAGCTATGCTTGGTGACGAGTGAGTAAAAGAATGTTCTTTCTCAGACTGTAATGACAATGAACAGTGAGTTCACACATTAACAGGTTTTCCTGTTTTAACTGGCCGTATTGAGGGTAAAATAGGAGGATTGTGTTTCCCCCCCCGGTTCCCTGGGGACTTTATCACCTCCTATCAGACATGTTGTGCATTAATTGTGTCTTTTGTGTGGTAGGGATACGATGTAACTCTCAGCTTGATTGCTGAGGTTGTGCTAAATCTGCTGGAGAAACTTATTTCCTAAAGGGAAATTGGTTTGGTTGCTGTCATGTGTGCTTAGCAAGGCCTGTGGTCGATACTAATCAAGAATGATGTATTCTCTCATTGTGAAAAAAACGGCGTTCCTCTGTTGAGTGTTTTTGCCATTTTTTGTAGGTGATGATGGGTTGTGTGTGTCATGTGACCTACAACTGGGTTGTACTGGCCACAGAAGCACATGTGTATGTTGGACCGGGGTTCTTAGAGCCCTCTCTATTCTGTGTTTTTCCTTAGTAAAAATCAGATAGCAGGTTAGCTCGTGCGCTGTGTGGAGCTGTGAAACGCTTCATAGAGCTGACTATGACTGTGTCATATTCTCTTTTTGTCGTTACGTCGTATCATGGGTGTGGGGTCGTAAAGGGGTGAACTGGTAACCTTTCCTCTCCCCATTGTTCTGTCGGTCAGGGGTACACCCCCTGTCCTTCAAGGTTCCCGTCACGTGGCGGTTCGGCACGTTACGGGGGGGGGGGGGGGGGGGGGGGGGGGAGGGAGTTCCTGGTCCCACGGCCTGGTATATTGGGCGTGTGCACCGCAGGAATTCCCCCGCCATAGAGTACGTCACCGTGCGCGTCTCTGTTGGTAGGACTTCCGTGTGCTGTTCAGGTCCATGTGATGGATCTGTTTTCAGGGGGGGTGGTCAGGGCTCCTCCTCACCAAGCGCCTACTCAGGCCTTCTGTGAGTTCGGACTCCTTCTTCCATGTGAGGAAGCCTCCATCAGAGTACAGAGCCTTCCTCCTCAGATTGTCAAAGTGAGTGGACCCTCTAGAAGGGTCCTTTTCTATTGTATGTATATTCGATTCAATTCGTTTATTGAGTGTGTATGGGTTCGGTGCCTCTTCCCCGGAGGCCCTAAAACCAGTTTTTTACATGGCTCAAGGTGCAATATATTCTTTTCAATCTGTACAGCTCGCGTGGGAAGTCTCTCTGGGGATCCCCGTCTCTTTCCTATGGGAGGGTGGTGGGATGTAAAAATGTGAACATTTTTTACCCCGGCTGTGTAGACTGGGATACATACTGTTGATGCTTCCTTCTTTCTATTCCAGAAGTGTTGGAGTTAGGGAGTGTCACACCCCTCTTGTCGTTCCCCTGGGCACCTTGGGGATTCAATGACAGGTCTAAATAGCCTGTTCATTGATGGGGGTGTGTCCCGACGCACGTATAGTGCTAGCTCGCTGTAAACAGGCGATTGACTGGCACGCCTTAGTTGCTTGTGGTTGAAACAGCGTTTTTATAAAGCAACTGAGATGGGGGGTTTTTCCTCTTCCGGCGACCACATCCCATGACCTGGGTGGGTTGTCGACGGATTCTCGTTCATGTCTGTGGGATGATGACGGGATGGATCTGAACATATGTAGTGGGGTCTCACGCCCTTGGGGTGGGCCACCAGGCGCGGTTCGTCCCGACGTCTGGGTGGCGCCTTCTTTTCATGTTAAGATCAACACGCATATCTGCCCTTCTCCTGGAGTAGGCATGTCGGCGTGGTTAGGGCACGGGACTGGTTCTGGTCACGCTGGTCCAGATCAGTTGAACCCGTTGTCCGCCGGGGATGCAGATCTGCTGTTCTGGTACCCTGAGGGACTTGGGCTTTTTTCAGGGGGAAAAATGCCAGGTCGGTCTGGGTGTCACAGGGTTAAGCGCTATGGAGACCCTGGTTGGGTATGTTTTTACTCAGCACTGTCGTCATGGCTTACAGCCATGCCATTCTGTACGCGCTTGATCTCGTCGGATCTCGGCCGCTACACAGGTTGGTCCTGGTTAGTACTTGGTTGGGAGACCGCCGGGGTATACCAGGTACGGTGTGCTTAGGGGCTGGTTCTCCATTATTTTTCGCTCCTCTCTCACGCATGGCGAAGAGGGGCCTGTGGGGGTGGTTTTTTTGACCTCCTCTGGTGACCCTGTGCTTCCCGTACCGCCAGGCCCGGTCCGAAGTGATGTTTGCGACCCGTAGGCCTGGGTTAACCCTTTTTGGAAACTGAAACACTTGTACTGCGGTATAGCCGGTGTATACCCGCAGGTGTGTTTTGGAGTTTTTTCTTGAGGGGTTTATAGGAACAACCACCGCATTGGGTAACACCGAGGTGGTTGATTCCCTGGTGTGTTGGAGCAGTGTCAACTCCCGGGTTCACCGTTTGAGGGTGCCCCTGCACGTTCATGACGTCTGCCAATCGTGTCAGCCTTCTCTGCCTCGACCCCTCTGGGTGGGGGTTGTTAAATGGAGGCTTGGTCATGCAACACCGCCAGCTTACGCTCCTTCCGCCGGGGCGGCTGTGTTCAGCTGTCCCCTCTGGCGCCTGTCTCGTCCGCAGTCTCCAGGCTAGGGTTAACAGCCTGTTGCCTGGTTTTTTCCCCGGTGCGCTGCCTGCTTCCGTTGGTTAACCTTTTTTGTGTGCTTACGGCCATGCTGACTGCCTATTCTGCAGGGTCAGTGTGCCAGGCGGTGTACTATTGGGGGGACGGGGCCCGCTCGGCTTACGGCCATACCGACCTGAACACGCCCGGTCTCGTCCGATCTCGGAAGCTGGGCAGGTTCTGGCCTGGTTGGTTCCGCCTGGGAATACCAGGTGCAGTAACTGAGGGGCCTTTGTCCGAATACGCTGGCGATGTGGGGGGCGGGGCACTACGTGCCCACCTGGTGGGGTCTTGATGCTGGCATCATGGACTTCTCCGGGCCCCCATTCCAGGGAGTCCAGTCCTTTTGGTGGGTCTGGGTCTTCCTTCGTGCTCCGCTGCTACGGCCTTGCCACGGGGTTGGGTTTGCCCTTGACCCCGTGATTCTGGGGGCAGTAACGAGGTTGTTCCTCCGTTCGTTCCCGGGTGGCATGCGGGTTGTGCGTGTGTGTAGTCGTGGGGTCAAGCCACGGTCTGCTCACCCTGTGCGTTGAGTTGCTTGAGTGCCTCTTCGCACGGTCGGGTCCGTCGCCCTCCCGTGACGTCCCTAATAGGGGGGCTACCCTCCATTAGGGGGGGTCGGGGGGGCTCGGCCCTCCCTGTTCTGATGGTTTTGGGGGGCTGTCAGCGGGGTGTATTTGTCAGCCAAGTGGCTCCGCTTGGCCTCCCTTGTGCAGTAGCGATGCCAAGCTAAGCCACTAACGATACAGAACGTTAGGTTATGACTATAACCAAGTTCTGTTAGTTAGGGGCGATGCTTGGCATCGGACGCCGCTGCAGCCCTTGTCCTCACCTTGTGGTGAAAGCTTGGGAAGGAGGAGAGCAGGTGACCACACACCTGCTTATGAAGGTAAGCTGATGAGGGGTGTGGTCAGACTAATACTGGTATTAGAGGTACATTTGTGGTTTATTCAGTACGCGTGCACGTACGCGAGATAGTGCAGTAGCGATGCCAAGCATCGCCCCTAACTAACAGAACTTGGTTATAGTCATAACCTAACGTTAAGAGGTGTATACAAATTACAATAAAGAATGCTATAATTGTGATCAAAGACCCTATGCCGTCTTGATAACAACCAGACTAATATTTATAGTAGATGAAAAATGATAGTTGATGATGGCTTTGTTCCCTTGGCTAGGGATCAAAGTATAGTTCAGTTTTCCCTCCAAAAGCGATGTCCTTTGTTCTTCTGCTGACCTGCCCGCCTGGTGTGGATGAGTGGTAAGAGGTGTTGTCCTGTGAGTTGGGTTTCCAGAGTGTCTCTCCCCCTCACACCATCCCATTTTATCTCAAGGCCCAGAGTCTCTGGGTGATGACATCATCAGCTGTGGTTTATCCAATCACAGTCTCTCTATGTTTGAATGCAAACGGAGGCGGTCCTTACACAGTCAAATATACTTTCATTTGTTTCATTCAATCTACCAATCTACTTTAATACATTGCATTTATTCATTTCCTAATATCTATATTTGAATTACAATTGATCACATAAACACAGAGATATTATTCTTGAACACATTTCTTATCTTTATAACCTATTTTCACTTTAAGTGAAAACTAATTACCTAGTCTAAGTATGACTTCAGAATGCTTACCCCAATATAAACAAGCCTATTATATTTATATTTTAACTTACATCATCTGATTTTACACAGTTTAATATGGCTTCAGAATTCAAGATTACAAGTACAATATACCAGGAAATAGCTACAGCTTGTTTGGAGCTTAAATTAAGGATTTAAACATACATTTAGTTACAGCAATAGTGAAACTTAAACTTTCCTCCTCAGACTTCTGTCTCTAAGTGTGTGTCACAGGAGACTCCAGCGAGATAACATGTTTATGTGACCTATTGGTCCTTTGTTCCGATCGACAGAGCCCATTGTCTTAAGCTCTTCCTTGGCCTGGCAGATGGCCCTCAGGTTCCTGTCGTAAATATAATTATTTGACCACTCATTCTATATGTAAATCGACCTCTGTGTGGCCACAATGTCAATCAGTCTCTGTAAACACACACACAATCTATGAACTATAGTTTGAGGGCCAAGTGTTCCACTTTGACTGTTTCTATAAGACTTTTACACATTAGTTTAATTTGAACTCCCATTAGAATGATCTATGTTGAAATCTACCACAAAACCATTTCAGAAGTACTTATAATTGTACTGATATGCTGTACGATAAGAACATGGTATATATACATTTTGACTGCTTTTGAGAGTTTAATATGGAATGTGAGGAATGTCCCCATATGCTAGCGCACTTTAGCCTAACTTAGGATAAGACAGATGGATATTCCCACATGCTGTGATAAGGTAGCCTACTTTAGCTTAGCATAGCTAAAAGTAGCCTGATTGATTATTCATTCTAAAAGCAATGAAAAGATGATGAAGCGATAAAATATGGTAAATAGCTTTTATTTTCTGAATGCCTGTATAACGCAGGCCAGGTTTTTCGAGAACCCCGTTCCACCCCCGGGAGCAGTTCCCAGGAGTCCCGACAGACCACCACTCATCACGTGTGCCCACGCGGGACGAGGCAGTGTGCCGGACTGACACATGATGGCGAGCCAACCCACTGAACCTCAGATCTAGATCAAGGCTATGCCGGCCTGATCTGATCACCCCTGTTGCCTCAACACCCTGTTGCCCCAACAGCCTGGTAGGATTGTGAAATTACCTTCCTCATTCCCAGTGAGGAAGTGGATCAGGAATTAACGAACTAATTGAACTTGAGTCACAAGAACTTCCAAGGACCATCATATCCTTTTCTATGACACAAACTGATTGAACGAGAACACAAGGACTTCCAAGGGTTTTGACCCCGTTTCACATTTTGTATTATATTTTTTTGTATCTACTTTTTCTCCCCATTTTTCTATTTTTCTTCCGTCCCCAATTTCGTATTGTCCAATTCTACCCTCCCCTGTCTCGAACGTTGTTAGGCCATGCCTCTCACAAGCCGGCTGCAATGTGGACGAAGCCTTGCATCACGTGTCCCCTCCGGTACTCGAGGAGGCAGCCGTAGCATCTTTTCACCTGCACAGCGCGATCTCTCAGCTGCGAGGGTCTGCGTGGGAGGGACACGCCGCCCTCATCGCTTCCTGATTCTACTGCGCAGGCGCACCAACCAACCTGTAGGAGTCGCCGTCCACAACGTCCGATCCCCACCCACCAGCTTCCCACCCCCTAATACTGCCAATTGTATTAGTATGAACGACCAGCCAAGCTGGTAGCAACGCCGAGAGCTGGGCTCGAACCCAGCATCTCCTGCGTTGGTGGTGAGCGCCTTGCCCACTGCGCCACCTAGCCGCCACCTTTTGTATTTTGATATTGTATTTTGTATTTGATTGATGCACATTGTATATATGGGCACTGATATTTCTCCTATAAGAAGGGAGAGTTAAAGGGTAAATGCGCCCAGTAAGATACTTGAACCACTGATATTTCTCCTATAAGAAGGGAGAGTTAAAGGGTAAATGCGCCCAGTAAGATACTTGAACAACTGATATTTCTCCTATAAGGAGGGAGAGTTAAAGGGTAAATGCACCCAGTAAGATACCTGAACTACTGATGTTTTCCTGTAAAGAGGTTGAGTTAAAGGGTCAATGTACCCAGTAAGATACTTGAATCTCACTGATAACATATTGATTATAGTTGAATCACTGCTGGTTCTCCTGTAAAGAAAGATGGTTTAAAGGATCATTTCACCTGATAAGGTATTTGCATTCCTATAACCTTGAATATTTCTATTGGTACTTTGTTCGTATTACACCTGCAAAGGAAGAGGTACTTGCATTCCCTGCACACTTAAAGGTTTAAATTAATATGTTTAAACACTTACCTATTGAAATGATAAACTGATAGAGTTACCTGAACGATAAACTGATATAGAGTTTACTGATCTGCAATTGCAGAAGAAAGATAATGAGTTACTCATGAAAAAGGGATACATCTAATGTCCAACTTTAAACCTAGCTTTTAGCTAGTGATAACCTCAGAGATGTCTGAACCGAACCAAATGTGTTGATCCAATCAACCTAGAACCTGATATCGAACTAACCCTCCTGAAAGAAGGAGTGGTTAATGAAAGAACCTAAAAGGGATACTTCACTTTACCTCACTGTATGTATTGTAATTGTCTAGCTAGTGCGCTTGTTGTGAATAAACTACCGGTTATAACCTTGTCTTTGGTCTACTACTCCTTTAACTGTGTATATTACTCCTCTCCTCATTCGAATCTAGAACTGGTCCGTGGCGAACAGCTGTTACTGTTAGGGACACAAGTGCTACACATGGGATAGCGTTGGCTCCAGAATTTCATTGGCTACAAAGGTGGTCAATCATTTTCGCCTTCAGCGGTGACTGGTACGTTCAGGACCGGGCCAAACCGGATGTGGTCACTTGTTCGAATGGCTTGTCGAATGATGCTCGTCAGATGCTTCGTCTTGTAACTCGAGACAGGAAGCATGCAATAGGTCGAATGGGGTGATGATCGAAAGGCGGCAAATTCAACTTTCCAACAATGTATTGGTTGATCGGTAAAAACGCAGCCCTGAGCCGACAGACGAGGGCAGATGAACACATACATGTGAGATGGGCAACAGACAGGAACACACACACACATGCATTAAGTCGCCGTTAAAATGTCTCTCTGCACTTTTCCCGTCCCGTCGTCCCCCCCCCCCCCCCCCCCCCCTCCCGAGGGCAGCCAGGAGCAGACATGGGCTACAGCATGGGGACCAATCCAAGTGCTCCTGTCCGTCTTCGTCAGGGACACGACAGCGTTAGCTATCTGTTCTGCATTTTTTTCCATTGGGTTTATCTTATTGGGAGGGAAAACCCTTGCGAGCACGGGGAGAACATGCAAACTCCACACAGAAAGGCCCGGGAGATACCCTACCTGTGTACCTGGCAATGCGGAAACCTGGTCCCCAAGCGGGAATCGAACGCAGGTCCTTCTAGCTGTGAGGCGACAGTGTTATCCACTACACCACCATGTCACCATGATGACACGTCCACTCTTTGCACTGCCCCTTGTTAAAGTAGCCATCATGCCATCATGTCTGTCGCCATCAGCATGATCACAGTACGCCCTTCGGCCAGCCGTTGACATTTTGGTGACAGGCTGTCAGTCAGAGCACTGAGCTACTGGGACTATAGCCCTGGGGCTGTGTAGCTGAGGCGGAGGGGCTGGCTGTAGGAAGAGGGAGGACAGGTGTCCTCACTGAAAACTCAACGCACGTCATTCACCTCAGTAGCTAAACCGACTTTTGCAATATAGCAATCAACTGCTTAAATATCAGGAATGCAGATTTCAATGGTGTAAATCAAATGTTTTCTCAATTTGATGTAAACATTTCCAAATCGTTAGCCTAGCTTACCGTTGTTGTTCGTAAATTGTCAAAAAAGGTGAAATACGTCATGGGTATGTAGTCAAGTCAAGTAATCTTTATTTCTATAGCACATTTACAAATGACTAAAGCAAGACCAAAGTGCTTCACAGGTACATGATAAAAAAAAATACACATACACTACAGTAATAAGTAAAAATAGACCAAAATTATAGAAACGGTACTGTACAATTAAGAAAAACAAAAACAAGGTGCAATATAAAAGAGACAAGAAATTTAATAAAAAGTCCAGAGTAACAGCAAAAGTGGCAGGCTAGCTCTGGTCAAAGGCCAGGGAAAAGAGGTGCGTTTTGAGCAGTGATTTAAAAGCCTCTAGGCTCTGAGCAGATCTTATGTGGGGGAGGCTGTTCCAGAGTCGGGGGGCAGCAGCAGTGAAGGCTCTGTCTCCCCTAGTTTTATTTACCCAGAATATAACAAAAATCCCTTTAAAAAAAAAAATATATATATATCCGCTGAATGACACTGCTCTACCTCCTGAACCACTGTCGTCCCATACATTGCAAACCTGTTGCCCAATGAAATAAGCCTCCTCTACGTTTACTGGTATAAGCCATTTTTTGTCTCTCTCCATTAATTTGGTTAGAGTCCCCCGTCTGCTTATTTCCCCACAGCTAGTGATGGAAGTAGCTAGTACTGTAGGCCCTTCCCTGGCTCTGGGGGTTCAGTGTGAATCTGACATAGGAAAGGATACAAGGGTGTTGTTCTTTGATGCTTGAGTGGACAACTTGATGGAAGGTGTAGGAGCCAAAGCTATATATTTAGGTTATTGTATTATATGAATGTTTAATATTGATTGGATTTAGATAAAGTAATTGAACCATCGTATTTGTCATAATAGAACATTCTAGTGTGTGTAGCCAAGGACTGAACAGGACTGAACAGGACTGAACGGATGGACTCAACAACCAAGACTGAAGCCTGCATTTCTCAACCAAGGTGCCAAGCCTTCCGGTTTGCTGTGGAAAGAGCCAGCAAGTGGATTTACGGCTTTCCAGTGTGGAGACATTTTCATGTGTCAAGTCGGCGGTGATTTTGGAGACTGGGAAAATAGTTTTCTTACCTTGTAGTAGTGACGTGAATATTTAGGAAAATAGATTTAGGACCACTTCTGTAAAGAAAGACTTCGCTGTGGAAGAGAAATAAACCATTTGGATATCTTTGTTTTACACTGGAGCGGCTGTGGACATTATTTTTCTTTATCAACGCACGTACTACTCACGAGTAAGTAATTTTAACCAGTAGAGTGGAACGTCGGCCCTCATAGAAGGTATTGTACATGCAATATATTATTATTTATGTTTCGTGTCTGCGAAAGTCCAACAAAAACCAGCTCAACACTAGACCAAGCCACCGGTTTGACTCCCGGGTTGCTTTGATTTTTTTGGGGGGATTTTGCCCGATAATATACAATATGTAAAATATATTACGTATCACTATAACATAACGTACTTTATTTACCTTTTTCCTGTGGTTGATAAGTACTTTATTTTTATTTTCTGATCAGACCGTGTTGCACGCACACACAGGCACACACTTTTTCCATCAGGGCTGGGATCAATTCACCTTCAATAGAGGCCTTTCACAGAATGTTTAGAAGATAAGATATGCCTTTATGGATCCCCTTGGGGAAATACCGGCATCATAGCGGGAGGTAATTGTAGAAGAGTGATCAGAGGTGCTTATCAGTTACACTATACATTACAATAAATATGGTCAATAACACATATTGTAAACAAATCGCTGCAGAATCACGCTTTCCCGGTGTTCTACCTACGCTACTGCTGCACGGAAACGCGTCGTTTTCTTTTTCGAAAGCGGTAGCCCTGCTGGAAGAAAGACCATCACAAAAAACATTCGGTAGCACTTTATAATAACACCCTGTTATAATACATTTATAGGGTATTTGTAGATAATGAACTAATCATGAACAAACCATTTATATACATTCATAAATGATTATTAAATCATTTATAACTATATTTGTATAACATTTACAGATTAGTTCTACATTATTTACAACTCATTATCAACATTGTTTGTACTTGATTTGCACTAGGACCCAGGAGTACCCTGGCCAGGTATTGAAGAGTATCTAGAGAGGAAGTCTCACGCGAGCGAGACTTGACGTCACGTGTGTTGCCGTCTGTTTGAATGGAAGCACAAGTTATCCGTGCTGCGTCTATACTTTCGCTTTTCAGGTATGAGCAGGTTAAACACCTTTTTTTGTTGGTAAATCTATTCCATCATTTCCGACCTACAAACAACTCTTATATGTTGCGTAGACGTTCGTGTAGATGTGGTGGCCGCTAACGTTACATTTGTTCCTAATGTGTGCTCAGTGCTCAGTATGTATGTGATGACGACACGACACACAAGAGTAATAATTATTTGTGTCGTGTCATCATCACTGAGCACACTGAGCACACATTAGGACCAAATGTAACGTTAGCGGCCACCACATCTACACGAACGTCTACACAACATATAAGAGTTGTTTGTAGGTCGGAAATGATGGAATAGATTTTTTATAGTCGTTTTTTTCATATCCATTTTTCAAAGCATCTACAAATGTGTTACTACACATTAAACAACATTATTTAATGATGAACAAATCAAGTACAAACAATGTTGATAATGAGTTATAAATAATGTAGAACTAATCTGTAAATGTTATACAAATATAGTTATAAATGATTTAATAATCATTTATGAATGTATATAAATGGTTTTGTTCATGATTAGTCCATTATCTACAAATACCTTATAAATGTATTATAACATGGTGTTATTATAAAGTGCTACCAAACATTCTGTGCAAGACCTACACTCCCCTAATACAGGAAGTCGGTGTTCTCTAAAATTCAGAGATCGATAACCCTTTGGCACGGAAAGGTTGCACGATCCAATCAACGGGTAAACAATGTATTTTTATACATTTTAAACTGAAGCGTGAATGGACCTGTCT
>NW_028173066.1:29043-31543 GCF_963971535.1 Notolepis coatsorum
GGGGGTGAACATGAGAGTGAATGGGGATGAATGTGAGAGTGAATGGGGGTGAATGTGAGAGTGAATGGGGGTGAACGTGAGAGTGAATGGGTGAATGTGAGAGTGAATTGGGGTGAATGTGAGAGTGAATGCGGGTGAACGTGAGAGTGAATGGGTGAACGTGAGAGTGAATGGGGGTGAACGTGAGAGTGAATGGGGGTGAATGTGAGAGTGAATGGGGGTGAACGTGAGAGTGAATGGGGATGAATGTGAGAGTGAATGGGGGTGAATGTGAGAGTGAATGGGGGTGAACGTGAGAGTGAATGGGTGAATGTGAGAGTGAATGGGGGTGAACGTGAGAGTGAATGGGGGTGAACGTGAGAGTGAGTTGGTGAATGTGAGAGTGAATGGGTGAACGTGAGAGTGAATGGGTGAACGTGAGAGTGAATGAGGGTGAACGTGAGAGTGAATGAGGGTGAACGTGAGAGTGAATGGGTGAATGTGAGAGTGAATGGGGGTGAACGTGAGAGTGAATGGGTGAACGTGAGGCGTACGTCGTAAATCGCTTTGGATGAAAGCGCGGCCCCGTTTGCCCACCGTCACAGTGCGTTTTTCTGACACGGTGTCGACGTGGTCTGGGTTCAGTAATACTTCCCATTCAATCCATTCAGACCTACGTTGAATAGGATGTAGACGGCATCCCTCCCTATACGCTGAACATGTCTGCTTTAGAATTGTGAAGAATGTCTGCGTGCTTCACGTGCATGTTTTTATTATTATATCTTGTCAGTCCACACGCCTGTAGCAGGCCATGTTTTTATTATTATATCTTGTCAGTCCACACGCCTGTAGCAGGCCATGTTGTTATTATTATATCTTGTCAGTCCACACGCCTGTAGCAGGCCATGTTTCATGTGGTAATACTGCTGAACAGAGGGTGTGTGTGTGTGTGTGTGTGTGTATACAGAGAGAGAGAGAGAGAGAGAGAGAGAGAGAGAGATAGAGAGAGATAGAGAGAGAGAGAGAGAGGGAGAGATATATAGAGAGAGAGTGAGATATATAGAGAGAGATAGAGAGATAGAGAGAGAGAGAGAGAGAGAGAGAGAGAGAGAGAGAGAGAGAGAGAGAGAGAGAGAGAGAGAGAGAGAGAGAGAGAGAGAGAGAGAGAGAGAGAGAGAGAGAGAGAGAGAGAGAGAGAGAGAGAGATGAGAATAATGACTGGCAGCCTTCAGGTGTGGGGGGAGGATGCGTAGGGCTGGTGATCCCCCTAATATTGATCTCCTTCTCCCCTACCCCCGGCTGTATGTGTGTGTACTAACACACGTGTGTTTGCATTAGGCTGGTATATGTATTGGTATGTATGAGGGTTGAAATAATGGCTGTAGGAGGGAGTTTTGAGTGTGTGTGTGTGTGTGTGTGTGTGTGTGTGTGTGTGTGTGTGTGTGTGTGTGTGTGTGTGTGTGTGTGTGTGTGTGTGTGTGTGTGTGTGTGTGTGTGTGTGTGTGTGTGTGTGTGTGTGTGTGTGTGTGTGTGTGTGTGTGTGTGTGTGTGTGTGTGTGTGTACTGTAATATTACAGTCAGGCTTACACTGCTGCAGGGAAGACACACACACATACACACACAATACCACTCACTCACTCACTCACTCACTCACTCACTCACTCACTCACTCACTCACTCACTCACTCACTCACTCACTCACTCACTCACTCACTCACTCACTCACTCACTCACTCACTCACTCACTCACTCACTCATATGCATACACACATGAGTACAACAAAAAAACACACACACACAGACACGCACGCGAGCGCACGCACGCGCACACACACACACACACACACACACACACACACACACACACACACACACACACATACACACACACACACACACACACACACACACACACACACACACACACACACACACACACACACACACACACACACACACACACACACACACACACACACACACACACACACACACACACACACACACACACACACAGACCTCCTTACCACCTATGGCATGTTGCCAGTGAGAACAAAGGTCTTGGCGCTGCAAACAATCACATATGTCAGTTTCAAACCACTGACCTCTGATGGAGCTATTCCTGCCTCCTGCCTGTCATGATGCTGTCATGATGCTGTCATGATGCTGTCATGATGCTGTCATGATGCTGTCATGATGCTGTCATGATGCTGTCATGATGCTGTCATGATGCTGTCATGATGCTGTCATGATGCTGTCATGATGCTGTCATGATGCTGTCATGATGCTGTCATGATGCTGTCATGATGCTGTCATGATGCTGTCATGATGCTGTCATGATGCTGTCTAGTCTACACTCACATATCCAGCGTGATACTGTCAGCATGTTGCTGCCTGCACCAGAGTATATCGATTTTATTTTGTATATATTTTTATATATAAAAATTATCAATTGATTGACTAAATCAACAGTGCCATCGATTGCATTTCATTGGTGCTTAAAAAAACAAACAAAAAAAAC
>NW_028173066.1:34043-51543 GCF_963971535.1 Notolepis coatsorum
ACCAAGCAGACCATGGCTCGGCGGCCCGATCAAACCAAGCAGACCATGGCTCGGCGGCCCGATCAAACCAAGCAGACCATGTACAGTATACAGTGGCTAATATAGTATCAATACTACTATTGAATATACATACACTATTCATTTCATTTACACTATACATTTCATCAAACCAGCATGTCATGTCTCCCTTAACTGTCGGTGAAAAGAGGGAGAACTACAATGACCAGAATGCCTGGCAATGTTTACTTCCTCCTCCACAGAGGCACTAGTCACTAGATCTGATCAGTGCAACGTACGCTAGCCTAGCCACAAGCTAGCGGCAAACATTCATTCATTTAGGCAGCACCACTAACACAGTGCACATAAATATTATCTGCAGGCTGCATTAGCAGCCAGCAGCCAACGTGATACATTACATTGTGTTTATATGTGACATAGCCAAGTTAACAACGTTTCATTCCCTTATTCAAGTCTCTAAACAATTCGACTAGCTAACGTTAGCCATTAGCAAAGAACGCTAGCCTAGCCACAAGCTAGCGGCAACATTCATTAATTTACACTAACACAGTGCACATAAATATTATCTGCAGGCTGCATTAGCAGCCAGCAGCCAACGTGATGCATTACATTGTGTTTATAATGTGACATAGCCAAGTTAACAACGTTGCAATCCCTTAATTAAGTCTCTAAACAATTCGACTAGCTAATGTTAGCCATTAGCAAAGGACGCTAGCCTAGCCACAAGCTAGCGGCAACATTCATTAATTTACACTAACACAGTGCACATAAATATTATCTGCAGGCTGCATTAGCAGCCAGCAGCCAACGTGATACATTACATTGTGTTTATAATGTGACATAGCCAAGTTAACAACGTTGCAATCCCTTAATTAAGTCTCTAAACAATTCGGCTAGCTAACGTTAGCCATTAGCAAAGAACGCTAGCCTAGCCACAAGCTAGCGGCAACATTCATTCATTTACACTAACACAGTGCACATAAATATTATCTGCAGGCTGCATTAGCAGCCAGCAGCCAACGTGATACATTACATTGTGTTTATGTGTGACATATCCAAGTTAACAACGTTGCAATCCCTTAATCAAGTCTACTACAAGTATGTATTGTTCTCTAAACAGTTAGCTAACGTTAGCATCCAGGCTAATCAGGCTTTCGTTTTACAAACACTACAACTTACTTTTTTCTGATCCAGGTGCATAAGTCCACTTCTTCATGTTGCTCAGTTGCTGGTTTATACTTCGGTCCTAATGTTGGCGCAAAGTTTAATTTAGCCTACTGTGTGTTGTTACAGCTGTACTGTAAACTACTAGCTACAAGTTAGCTTGCCTTCACTGTCCAAGATGGCACGTTCACGTCAACTACAACTACACTAGTCTTCAACTGAGATAAAAAATATATATATATATCATCCAGTGCACAACAATAAGTGAACAAGTGAATAAAGATCTTAAAATATGAATGATTATATTAGGCAAATTAATGTTCTTCTTCAGGCAAAATGCACACATGAGATGATGGAACACAACTTTTACTAGAACACTGACGCCAGCCCAGCTGCAGTTCTGCATGTATTTTATCAGGCAGACTCTGATTGGATTTACAAGGCTGCCAATCATTCAACCTCTGTGTATTGGATGTCAAGGGCTGTCAATCATTAAATCCTCCATTCAATGGCAAGAGTTTAACTGCACAGTCCGTGCTTAGATGAAATTAATAGCCTATTTTGATTGGCTGTTATTTATTATTTATTTAACACAACCTGTGCAGATACTCTGCACGAATAATTACTGCAGGCAATACGGCAGTGCAGGCCTGCTCAGAGCTGTCAATTTTGGCCATTTTTGAAGGAGAAAAAAATTCACTGAATTTTTTTTACAGAGGAAAACATTTATAATAAAAAAAAAATAATAATAATAAAAAAAAATAATAATAATAATATATATATATATATATATATATATATATATATATATATATATATATATAGGTATATGTAAATTAATAATAATTATGAATTATGAGTGAATTTGTATTTCACGTGTTGTCATAGAGAAACCTCCACTGGTGTGTGCACGTATGTCTGTGTGTGTGTGCACTATGTGTGTGTTATGTGAGGCTTGGATCGTAAAGTAATGAGGGGTTTTTATGTGAAATATCTTTGTATGTATTAGGACTGTCAGAACGAATGAAACATATTTGTGTGTATTAGGACTGTCGGAACGGATTCAACATATTTGTGTGCATTAGGACTGTCAGAATGAATGTCAAAAGTTGAATTTCATTCCAATGACATCCAACAAACTAACACATGCAATCTGACTATAACAGGCTAATATATGAAGACACTTTATTGAGTATATTGTATTGTGTGAGATGACTGAATAAACTACTACTAAAGAAACCTTCAGCTATTGTCATCGCGTGGACATTCAATTCTTTCTGCTAGACACTAAGAGTGACAGGCAGAACAGAAATATTACAGGAAGGGGATGGTCGGGGAAAGTATTTCCCTCAGTCTTTGGCCCAGCTGCTTTGCCATTGGGAAAATGCCACCCAGACCCTTGAGTTGTAGTTTGAGGTGAAACCCTCACGCCTGCAAAAAGAAAATAAATTGTATGTAACAGTATGTAATTGTAATTGTATGTGTAGCCAACATTAACACTTTGACGACCGCTGGGACCCATCTAATATGGTGGTAGAGGACCAAGGTTTGTCAACACACCGATGTCTTTTTGTAGAGCTATATCTATACTTTATAGTATTGCTATCTGTCCATTCTCATTGTCACTTGAGTTCATAAACCGTCCCTTCAAAATGGCTTAAAGATAAAAAAAAAAACATCAATAGGTTGTCATTTTAATAGCGCCGTGAATATAAGCTTTATCGCAGATTTTGTCTCATATATTTTCTGGAAGGCTAGTTATGGAGCTAAAGGCCACTAACGTTATATTCAACGGCATTTCCGTTTTATATATGCTAAAGAAATAACACAAACTGCATATGATCCGGGCTCTCCCAAAGCATGTATGGATGAAAGTGGGGTGGTGGGGGACAGCGTTTAGTATTATTGATTACAAATACAGTGTCCGTGTAACTAGCCACATTCACTGATCGAATGCTTGCGCCTCACAACAAGGTCTGATTCGGCTGTAATTTAGGTGAATAAGGTCTTACCGTCAGCCCGTGGGATACCCGCCAGCATTTCCCGTTATCGATCGGCATCTGGTAGATCGATATGTCCATTGGTTGATGATAAATCCCCTTATTCCATGGTGAAATCTGCGATTCAAAACGTAATCAACAGTGCATGCTGTTGGTTCGGGATCAGGGTAATATGAAACGCCATTGGAAGATACATTTTTTTCCCCCCATTCGCCCACATGGTATACTGCAGTGGAGCGATGGCGCCCCTAAGAGGATCTGGCCGGTATTGCATGTTCGCGATTCCACAGACGAGGGTAGATCTGCAGAGCCGGTCCGGGATCTTGATCCGGTTATTAATATGGAATAAAACAATAACAACTTGCCACGGCTATATACGTGCCTCTGGTCCACAACGCATGGCACCGAAAGCCGTATATATACATGGCCGGTCCCCATTGTGTTAAAGAGGGGTTTCATTTAATAAAGATAAATGAATGGAAAAGGTTGATTGTGTTTTTATTTTCATAATGGAACCACGTGTTGTGCAAAATCCCAAACATTATTTTATAGGATGAAATAAGAAATGCTATCTTTTAGTAAAAATGGAATCTATTTGTGTTCACTTCTTTTGGTCAGATGATCATGAAAGACTTGAATTAGGAAAAGTACTTTATTTTTTGTAAATTCTATTGGCAAGGCTTGTAAAATAAACAAGCAATAAACAACAAAAAGGCAGTGTTTTGTTTATGTGAAATGGAGTTTGTATCACTGTTCATTATTGTGTTCACCATTGCAATGCTTGTAGCCTATGTAGTGGCTGAGCACCTCTGATGGATGCTACTGAAATCAAATTAAATCAATCCATTGATTGTGTTAAAACTGAAGTGAGGCTGATGACACAAGGTTGATTGCATTGACTTTAAAGCTTGTCGTTCAGAACGAGGGGGGATATGAGATTATAATAAGTGCCTGCAACATATGTTTGCATTATTAAACCATGAAGATGCTTTAAAAAATAATTAAATGATAATGTTACGCCAGTGTTGAAAATCCTTGAGGTCGCATTCAAGTTTCGAGGGACCATAACGTTAACTTGACAGCAATGTGGATATGCTTCATTTGAGCAGTTGCTACTGTAACGTTACCTTAGTTGATTGTCGTTCTGACATAACTGCAGTAAACAAACTAACGTTAAACCTAAGTTAACTTACCAGTAAATTCAGTACAGCAACAGACAGCTGAAATCCACAGGACAGCGTGATCTTCACAATAATCCACAATCCAGTTACCATTCCCCCCAACCAGAGCCTAACTAGAGCCACAGTCTGCGAATCAGAGGCAGAGTAGGGGCGGTTCTTCAGGGCCAGCACGTTGGGTTGTCTCAACGTAAATAATAATAATAATACTGTACATCTCAGCTGATTATCCATACAAATCAGACGTTAATTGAAAATACCACACCATTACTGTACCAATGACAGTCAAATAATCAACAGAAAAGCATTACATTACATGCCTTTCCTTTCTATTTTCTACGGTGTGTTTAAACTTAGCCAAGTTCGTATAAGGTTTAAGTGAATGTACTCTAATCTTTGAGGCATCTTTTAATTTTTTTATCTCCTTTTTTATTTAACGGGAGAGTGGCCAAGCCACTGAGAATAATCTACTAATGGTAGAATTGATAGTTTTAGACCCTATGGCAAATTGCATAGGGGTGTTATGGTTGAATTGCTCGATATGGGGATACTGGTTGTGTACTTTAAAGGGTGGGAGGGGGGTGGGAATAGGGGATTATATGTATGTTTATTTTATATGTTTGTTCTTATACTCAAGCTCAGCTCTCAACAGGACCTTAACAGTTGGATATATATCTATTATGAATGACTACCCCAGACGAATTACACACAGGAATATTGCAACCTGTTTAGACTATGGCTAATTTAAATATCTTGATTTTGAATACAGGGGGTCTTAATATACAACATAAACGCAAAAGTGTGCTTACATGGATGAAAAGACAACAGGTTGATGTGGCTCTTTTAAGTGAAACGCACCTATTATTGGCTGACAATGTAAAGCTGGCGGATAAAATATATCAAAACATAAGCTACTCATCTTTTGGCACTAAATCCCGTGGTGTAGCTATAGTAGTGATACGGAAGTTGAATATTAAATTGTTGGACATATGGTCTGATGCAGATGGCCGAGTAACTATTGCTAAAATAGATTACTGTAACAGGAAAATCGCTTTGGTAGCGGCTTACGGCCCTAATCTTTACGACGCTAACTTCTACGCTTCACTCACTAGAGCGATGTTAGATCTCCCTGGGTATTCATTTATAATTGGTGCAGATTTTAATGCCATCTGGGATTCCTCGATTGATAAATTTAGTATCACCACATCCTATGACCAGAAACAGGCCTCTACGGCACTACAGGCCTGGGCCAAGGATACAGGAGTAAATGATTTGTGGCGATCGCTCAACCCAACGGCGCGAGAGTACTCCTTTTTCTCAGCAAGACACAGGACATTTTCTAGAATAGATTATGTTTTTGCATCCCCTAGACTATTTGATAGCTTTGACGTATAAATGGGGCCCATTGCACTGTCAGATCACAACTATTTACTCCTAAAGGGCTCATTCAGTAGAATGACATCCCGAGCCCCAAGATGGCGCTTTAACTCGACACTGTTGAAAAACAATGAATTAAATCTACAATTCAAAAATAAACTCAGTGAATTCCTGCAGATTAATGCGTGTTCGGTACAAGACCCCAGAACGTTATGGAGATCGGTAAAGGGTTTTATCAAGGAAAACACTACTGTCTTTGCCTCCAACCTCCGCAAGAAACTTCAATCCAAATTGGTAGAGCTGGAAGTGCTTCACTCTTCGTTGTTCTCCTCTTTACAACGCAACTACTCGTGTCAACTGGAGTCTCAAATTAAATTGTTGAAAAAGGAGATTAACTCCATTTTAAGACAACAATCTGAATTTCAAATACGCAGAACAAGACAACATTATTACTTTCATGGTTCTAAACCTAGTCACCTACTAGCTATGAAGATACGATCCAGTGAACAATTTGCTGATATCCCTGCCATTGAGGACCAACAGGGACTAGTTATTACAGACCCCAAAAAAATCAACAAGACTTTCCGTACGTTTTACTCCAACCTGTAGAAGTCAGAAGTGATCTTCGATCATAATAAACTGGATACATTTCTTGATCAAATTAACTTACCTAAACTTTCAAAGGAAGACGCTAAACGGTTAGATGCACCTATTACACTAGAGGAACTTATGGAGGCTATATCTGAATTGCAAAGTGGTAAAGCCCCTGGTTGGGATGGCATTCCACCCAAACTGTACCTCTCATGTTGGGATGTAATTGGACCACTATTACTTGATATGATTTTATACTCAGTCAAAGAGGGGAACTTCTCCAGGGATGTCAATATGGCACTCATATCTATCCTTAAAAAAGATAAAGACCCCACCGAATGCGGTAGTTATAGACCCTTTAGCCTCCTTGGAACCGATCTCAAGCTGTACGCTAAGGTACTAGCAATCCGACTTCAAAAACATATGAGATCTTTAGTTCACCCTGATCAGACAGGCTTCATAAGAGGCCACCTGGTCACGGATAATATTAGACGGTTACTGCATGTGATAGATTCCAGCAAGGATGCTGTGCCTCCTACAGCTGTATTATCCTTGGATGCGATGAAGGCCTTTGACAGGTTGGAATGGTCTTATTTATGGGCAGTACTTGGAAGGATGGGGTTAGGAGAGGGGTTCATTAATATGATCAAAGTACTATATACAGATCCATCGGCCATGATTTTAACAGGTAAATTCTGCTCCCCACACTTTCCTGTGTCACGCTCGTCTAGACAGGGTTGTCCTCTTAGTCCCGGACTATTTGCTCTATCCCTAGAGCCTTTGGCACAGTACATAAGACAATCCCAGTCCATAGAGCCGACCTCAATTAAGGGAACTCAGCATCACATTAGCTTATATGCGGACAATTTATTATTGTTCATGCAAAACCCTACCACCTCCCTACCTCATCTTCTCAAAGTAATAGATGATTTTGGCAGTCTATCGGGATTTAGGATAAACTGACCAAAATCGGCCTTCCTTCCACTCAATGTGACTGCGAAGGCTACCAGCCTCCCAGCAAATATACCCATGGTAGGACACTTTAGATGTCTTGGAATTGAAATATTCCCCACTATATGCCAAACGGTGAAGTATAATTATTCCGGATAGGATCACAAATGACTTCGGCAGGTGGTCAAAATTAAAAAACTCATTACAGGCCCAAGCATCAATAATTAAGATGGATGTATTACCCAGAATTAACCTCTTCAGCTCGATGTTGCCGTTACCCCCCCCCCCCCCCCCCCCTGTTGGTTACTGGCAAAAATTACACTTTGCTGCATATAAATTCATTTGGAACAACAAACCTCCATGAATAAAAAGATCCACTGCACAGAGAAACAAAGCCGACGGGGGTTTAGCATTTCCAGACTTCAACTATTATTTTAAAGCGTTTTCTTTAAGACCACTGATCACCTGGTTTGATTCTCAAGCATCTGTATCCTGGAGACCATTAGAGGAGAACATAGTGGCACCACATAGACTGCAGGATATAGTGTACACCAACTTATCAATTAAGCAATGCAACTTGAGATTTGGCCCTCTTATTACACATGTGATCCGGATATGGCGTGACACACAGAAAAAGTGTACAAACCAACATAAATGGCACAGTCATTCTCCCCTATTTAATAACAATTTACTCCTTATTGCACAACAACCTATCAGATTTCCTAGATGGGAAAAGAAAGGCATACACACATTGGGGGATATCTTCGATGTCCATGGTTTCTGCAGTTATCAAGATATATCTAACAAATTTAACCTCACCAGCTCCACTCATTATTTCTATCAACAATTAAGAGCAGCTTTGAGGGCTCACGGAGTCCCATTAAATATTCCACTTGAGCACCACAGATTTTACAAATTCTTTTATGAAAAGGAGACATCGAGAGGCTTCGTCTCTGAATTTTATCGTCACTTACTTACGTCCTCATATGATGTCCTTCCCCTAGACTCGGTTTGGAGGAAGGATATCACAAACTTGGAAGTAGATTTTGATTGGGATGAAGTCTGGGCAAACGTTCAGCTATCATCATGCAACCCGGATCACCAACAGATTAATCTTAATTTTGTTCATAGGACTTTCCTGACTCCTAGATGTTTGCACCTAATGGGGCTTAGACAAGACCCTCGATGCTCCTTGTGTTTAAACTGTGATCTTGGTACATTTATGTATATGTATTGGGAATGCCCTCCTGTTAAGATATTCTGGGAAAAAGTAACCACTCAATTATCAGAATTTTTATCTCTGAACATACTGCCATCTGTATTGTTGTTGAATGATGTTTCTCAGCTATCAACCTCTGTACATGTAAAGAGACTAATTTTGTCCGGTCTTACTGCTGCCAAAAAGTTGATAGCATCACGCTGGATTCAACCGGATAAAATGTGCTGGAAGGTATGGGTTCTTACCTATCTCGATGTGATTTATCTAGAGATACTACACTACTGCACGAAATTTAGGTGTTAATGAAGCCAGCATAGCAATCTGGTTAGCTGTGGTGGAGAAGATAAAGGGAAGCATATGAACTTGTAATTTCTGATGTTAAATGGAATAGTGGATGTATAGTCCAAGAGGGGGTCCTGAGGGGGGGGGGGGTGGAGGGGGAGGGAAGGAAAGAGTGAGGAAGAGCGAGCAAGAGCACATGTATTGTATTGTATTGTATTTATTATTTTTATGTCTTTTAATCTACATTTATTTTGATTTAATTACTGGACTGTCATTATTGTTATTATTATTTCTGTCATTGTCCTGTGATTTATCATAGATTTTTACTGTTACCTGTATTGTTTGTCTAGTTTTATGTTAAAAAAGGGAAAATAAAAAACATTTGTTAAAAAAAAATAAAAGCATTACATTGCAAAATAATATGTCCATGTCTGTAGTGTGTGTCGCACACACACACACACACACACACACACACACACACACACACACACACACAGCGGTGCGCTGGATGGATATAATTCCTTCTTGACTTTGCGCCTCCTGGCGGCACAAAACAGAAGCTGCACCCACCCTAATAAATCATTTGACGAGGGCGTTAACGGCGCAGTAGAGGCCGTTGGAATGGTGGTAGAAGGGATCTTAATTTCCAATGCTGGATCTGTAATATCCAACAAACTAAGACATCCAACTGTCTTTCAACTAGACATCCAACAAACTAACACATCCAACTTTTCTTTTGTTTTGAACTTACTTTCTATAGAACTTCATTCTTAGATGCTTCTATAGAAAGTAGGTAAAAACAAATAAAAAAAGGTTTTCTTTTCCCTATATAGGAGGGGGGGGGGGGTTCTTTGCCCTATAAGAGGGGATTTTTTTATACCTACTTTCTATAGAAGCAGCTGGGAGGTGTGCTGTTTGAAGTGAGCGTGGGTTATTGAATTGATTGATTGATTGATTGCTAATTTTATTACTGTCCGCCTTGTTTCCAACTGGTTAAGTTTATGCACTCTTTCGAATGTTGGTTAAAGTTAGAGTTTGGAATCAGGGCTGGTGGTCTATCACCCTGCTCTAAACCAAACTCTAACCTTAACCAACTTCGAAAGAGAGCGACTTCGAAAGAGTGCCTAAACTTAACCAGTTGGAAACAAGGCGGACAGTAATAAAATTAGCAATTGATTGATTCATTGCAAATTTTATTACTGTCCGCCTTGTTTCCACCTGGTTAAGTTTAGGCACTCTTTTGAAGTCGCTCTCTTTCGAAGTTGGTTATGGTTAGAGTTTGGAATCAGGGCTGGTTGTCTATCACCCTGCTCTAAAGACAAACTCTAACCTTAACCAACTTCGAAAGAGAGCGACTTCGAAAGAGTGCCTAAACTTAACCAGTTGGAAACAAGGCGCACGATTTTTATTTTGTTCCACAATGACTCATGACCCATCAATTACATCATCCAACATTGTTTAAGAAACTAACACATTCACCGTGACAGAATCGATTTTCATTTAGTCTTTATGACCCTAAAAACTTGCATGGCGGAGTGATAGTAATTTGGCTGTGGGCGGGTCCTGGGACCAAGAGCGTGGGGTAATAACAAATACCCACGTATAACTTGACTGTTTCAGCCAATCAGAATCGAGAAATTTGCATGCCGTTGTATGAATGTAGATAAAAAGTTTGCAATTGTGTTATTATAAGCCTACCGATATTATCGGCCGATATTGGCATTAAAATGTAATATCGGAAATTATCTGTATCGGTTTTCAAATATTTTTTTTTACATTTATTTAACCTTTATTTACCCAGACAAGCAAGTAAGAACAAATTCTTATTTTATTTATTGTCAAAAGTATGCATAATGTTGTGTTAATTCCACAACAAGAGATATGTAATGTTAATTACCTGAAATTATTAAGTTTTTTGGGGGGGGGAAACCCTGCATATATCGGTATCGGTTGATATCGGTATCGGAAATTAAGAGTTGGACAATATCAGTATATCGGATATCGGTAAAAAAAAAGCCAATATCGAACATCCCTACTATTAACCTATTAACTCTGCATGACTATATCAATATCTGTACATTACCTACTAGTTACACTGCTGGCCAGTATGACTTACTACCATAGTGTCTATATACATCACTGTGCATTAATATTAATTAATTATTAATTATTAATACTACAACTCTGTACATACATCTGATTATCACTGTTACTCAGTAGTCCTAATTTATATATGTTATACCCAGTTTAATCACCTGTACATTGTATATTACTATTGCACCTTACTGTTACATTTGCACTCTGGTTGGATACCAATCATCTTTGCGTTGCACTGTACTTGTGCTGTATGATGACATTGCATTTGAATCTAATCTAATGTATTGATTGTTTCCTATTGGTAACCTAATAGCAGCTGAAACACACTTGTTCTGAACTTGTTCATTCTAAGCGCTGCTTTCTTGTCATAGTGAAAGGTAAATTGTACCTTTAATATTAAAATGTCAGTCACAATTTGCCACATTCCGTTCAAATTTGTAGTCGAACGCCATTCTTGAGGACACTGCCCTAGTGTGTCTAATATACACTATATATATATATATATATCAATCAATCAATCAATCAATATATATATTAGGGTTGTCAATAGATAAAAAAATTAATCTAATTAATCTCAACATTTTCTGTAATTAATCTAGATTAATCTAGATAAAAAATAGCATTTTTCTACTTAAGAACGAAGCTTGTAACCGATATTTACTTGAGTAAAATCATGGAATTAATGTCAAATCAACACAAAGAAAGTATATTTAGATTCAAAGACTATTTTAATAGCTTTCTTTGAATACAGTTTCTCTCCTGTGAAATACAGATGTTCAACAAAAGCATCAACATTGACTCAGCTAGACCTCTTTCTTATATCCGCGGCGCTAACAAAAATAAAAACAACCGAGGCCTATGTTAAAGTGCAGATTGGCTTAGAGGACAGCAAAATGTCTTGTATGAACTACCAGTAATATAAATCATATTAACAATTTATATTGTTAATGTCAGGTGATTTTCAAAAAGGTGCATGAGTCAATTCAAAAAAAGAACAAGCAAATATACTGCTGAAAGTTCAGAATGTTGAAGAATTTTCACTCCATAGATTAATCTAGATACATTTATTTTAATGCTTTAAATAATTTAAATTAATCTCAAGTTAAAGCATTAACTTTGACAGCCCTAATATAAATAGTGTGTCTAGAATACATAGTATTCTTATGGCGTGTTTTGCTACAAAGCATGGTGCAATGCCACAGCTCATTGGCCGTGGTTATGTCTTAATGACTTCAACGCTATTGTCTCGTACTCAGATCTGCTTGTGTGTTTGTTGGTATTGTAGTATGACTCACAGCTCTAAGGCACTTAAAGACGCCTTTCTTCCCTAGTGCCTGTTATATTGACGAGGCTTAACCCAAGGTTCAATAACATAAATGTATTGACTAATTCGTATATCTGCATCCATTCATGTCGCTTACGTGTCTGTCACGTTATAACTCGTGTGTCGCCTTCCTGGTGCAACGTCACAATAACAACGACAATCAAAGAGGTTCAAACTCCAACCTAATACATCACATCCTTCCCTTTAACACTTTGGTTGCCTAAGGTTAAATTAATGATATACCATAGATTGCCAGCGCTATTTGTCTATGGAGAAAGTCCCCTTCTTTGCAGGGCTATAACTTTTTAAATTCTATTGCTACATTGCCATTATTAGGGCCCATTCAAAGTCCTATATGTATTGTTCATTGTGTAGCAACGTTAAACTTTTTCATTCACATATTCATAGTAAAGTATGGTCTAATGTATAAGTATGTTTTCATCTCTTTCTGCAGCTTTCTCCAGAACGTGATCTATAGCCCCAAATGCATTATATTGATGATGAAATACAGTTTGATGGCAATCAGCGCGATATAAAAAATTCCAACTAGACGTACTTCTAGAAGTTACTACACGTCATCTGATGTTGACCGGATGGGCGAGGGGGCGTTTATAATTCCGTGGGCAGCGTTATACCAATCATCTAATGTGGGTCAAATGTTGATAATATCAGTTATTATCGAAGACGGTAACGTTACACGCTGAAACTCACCCCAGTCTCCGCGCGCCGTTGGGCGATCATCGTCGAGTAGAAATTTTATCATTATGGGATATATTATTACCCGGTCCATCTCCAGCTTGTATAATGGTATATACGTCCAAATCATGTTGTTTATCGAGTTATTGGCAATCGATCGCTATGTAGTGTGACGAGCTAGAGTGCCGGAACCTATCCCGAGTGGCCGGAAGCAATACGGACATCTAGCACAACCTCTACTGCGCTTCCTGTTAAGCGGTTGCGCGATCGGCCACCAGATGGCGCTCCTGAACCGCCAGAGAGCTCAGTGGGTCCTGCTGGTGTATCTCAGGCCAGCGGAGGGACATTATGAATCCGATCGCAGATTTTTGAAATATTGATATAAAGACGACGTACAGCGTCCCCCGGCAACTTTAGCATGGCCAGCAAAGACGTCTAAAGACGGCTCCCGGCAGTCAAAGTGTTAACATATTTTTTCCCCCTCAAACATAACTTAGTATTCTAACTTTGTTTAGCTTGAACTCTTGCTAGCACGTCCTATTTCCCCAAACAAACTGAACAAACATTTCCCAACTTAAATGTTTACTCAGAGCATCCACCTTGTTAGATTCTGATGGTTCAGCCAGTATCACTTCTTCATCTGTTTGGCTTGTGTTATCACCTCTGCATCGTTGTCGTCGTGTAGTGTCTGTGTTGTGTTTATTTCCCTCTGTCTTGTCATACTGGCTGGGCAATCTCTGTCATTCCCCTTTAATGCAACTCCGTAACCATAAGTATTCACCACCTTCGTAAGAATTCGACACTTGACAGCGGAATACCTTTCTCGGAAAAATGTTGTTCATTCCATAAACAAAACCTTATAATCAGATGGGAACCAATTCGTATTGTCCTTGAAAAGTCTATTCTAATGATCTCTCGTGGTCATCACGGCCTGGTGTTTATTCCAAAAGCCTGTCGTCGTGGCACTTCTCTAGTGCTTCCCTCCCCCCCCCCCCCCCCCTCTCTGTGATGGGAGGAGGGAGCCGTCTCAAAGTCTCTGATGGTTCCTCTTCTGTGTGGTTCGTTTCTCAGTCTGGCTTACACCCGGAAGAAACTCACTTTTCTTTATTCTCGCCATAGCAACGACAGGCCCGACCTTGGTTGTCATGTGACGCACTGTCATGGAAACTGTTTTTAACCTTTAACACACATCAAACTGCCGTTTCATTAATGTCAAACCTCTCTCTCTGACCATTGTGCCTGCGGCGGCTCTTATCAGTTGTTGTGTTCTGATGGAATGCAAACATTCTGCTCGCTGCTAACACTGACTGCCTCCTGCCTCTAAACCGCTTCCTCCACCGTCACCAGGCACAGCTACCTCTCTGACCTGGCACCGTTAGATGCTGTCATCTCCCCCCCCAATATATACATCACATACATTGAAAAACACCGATTTCTATCACTCCCCCCTTTGATTCTATATTTGCTCCCTTGAACATCAGACCATCTGCGTGTGAGATTTCTTCTTTAAATGTCCAATAGGGTTGAATTTCATTTTGTACAGCACTTCTGTCTTTCGGCCATCCCTTGAGTGTGGTTTATTTTAGTAGCTGCATTTCGGGGTCTTCTGCCATTGCTGTTCTGAATGTGTGCAGTTTCTCCTCTGATATCGGCAGCTGCAGAGTGATCATATTTACTTCCAAGTCTTTCTCTAATAGATCTTCTTTCTGCTCTTTCATGAATGCTCGACTTAGAGAATCTGCAATATGAAGTTCCTTCCCTGGCCTGTAGGTGACTTTTAGGCTGTACCTTTGCAACCTAAGCAGTATTGACTGTAGCCTCATAGGAGCTTGGTGTAAAGGCTTTTTAAAGATGCTCTCCAAAGGCTTGTGGTTGCTCTCAACGTGTATGCTTTTTCCATAAACATACTGATGGAATTTTTCACTTCCATAGACTATAGCAAGTAGCTCTTTTTCTATCTGGGCATACCTGCGCTGACAGTCAGTGAGAGACCTAGACCCAAAAGCTACAGGTTGCTTATCTTGTAGTAGGACCGCTCCGAGGCCTTCTGAGCTGGCATCTACTGACATAGTCACTGGTTTGTTGACATCATAAAACGTCAGGGTTGGAGCATGTTTGATTTGTTCAAAACTCCTCTTTTGTGGTTCCTCCCAGTGCCACTCTGTCATTTTCAAGCAGCTTCCTTGTGTCCTTGGGCAAGACACTTAACCTACTTGCCTCGTATGAATGTGTATGCATGTGAATGAATGTTGGTGGTGGTCGGAGGGGCCGTAGGCGATGATTATTCGCCACGCTTCCGTGAGTCTGCCTCAGGGCAGCTCTGGCCGCAATTGTAGCTTACCACCACCGGTATGACTGTGTATGAACGAATAATGGACTCTGTGAAGCGCTCTGGGTCAGAGAAGAGCGCTATATAAATCCAATCCATTATTATTATTATTATTATTATTATTATTATTATTATTATTATTATTATTATTATTATTATTATTATTATTATTATTATTATTATTATTATTATTATTATTATTATGATTATGATTATGATTATTATTATTATGATTATGATTATGATTATGATTATGATTATTATTATTATTATTATTATTATTATTATTATTATTATTATTATTATTATTATTATTATTATTATTATTATTATTATTATTATTATTATTATTATTATTATTATTATTATTATTATTATTATTATTATTATTATTATTATTATTCCTTAACGGTGCACTGACATCTGACAGATTTGGTATGAAGTTCAAGTTATTTAATAGTTGTCATACAGAAGTACAGAATACTTTCATACAAAATGCTTCTTACTGTTACGCTCCAGAGACTGTGCTAGACAAGATAGTATCAAATAACATAATATAGCATGTAATTTAGAAGAAGAAAAATGAGGTCACAGTGTTCGGTATAGACATATGTACAATGTTCTGAGTTACCATATAATATACAATACTATGCAGTGTACTAATGTACAGTACTATCTAGTGCAAAGCAGAAATGGGATGAGGTACAATTTTAGGTACAATTTACAGTAAGGTGTACGAGTTGTAGTGCAATCCTTCATCAATAAATATAAAGTGTGGGGAGTGGGTGCTACAGTGTGTTTGTTTAAAGTGGGTGTGTGCTATAAAGTGTGTGGAGTGGGTGCTACAGTGTGTTTGTTTAAAGTGAGTGTGTGCGTGTGGATGTGTGTGCTATGTGCGTTTGGTGGTTGTTGTTGTGTAGTGTTCATTCATTGTTCGTTTAGCAGCCTGATGGCTTGGGGATAGAAGCTTCTTCTGAGTCTTTCTGTGCTCGCCTTGAGACTCCGGTATCGCTTGCCTGACCGCAGCAGTTCAAAGAGGCAGTTGTTCGGGTATTGGCGAGATATTGAACCATACCATTGAACCTCAGAAGGTCCTGTTTGTTCTGTGGTGGGAGTATTTGTGTCACTTCTCTCACCTTCCCCTCATCTGGTTTCAGCCCACTGGCGCTGAGTATGTGTCCTATGTATCTTATTTCACTTGTCCTGACAGCGCACTTGTTCCTGTTCAGTTTCAAGTTGTATTCCCTTGCTCTGTAACAGTTTAAGCACCCTGTGGTCGTGCTGTTCCTTGGTGTCTCCCCATACAGGCATATCATCTATGATGTTTACGACACCTTCTAGACCAGCGGTTCCCAAACTTTTTTGGCCGTGCACCCCCTGTCACCTCCCGACCTAGCTGACGCACCCCTCAATGGGTTTCTGTTAGAAAAAATGGTTGCTGGTCTCCGTGCACAGATTTTATTTTTTATTTTATCTCTTCCCACGGCGACTATGGATAGGGAATTTCTTTATTTAATTAAAATTTTCACGACAACATGGATGCATGTACTCTGCCAGCATGTTTAATATCCATAATACTAAAGGTTTGACTAAGATTTTTATGAAATTTTATTGTACATTTTTTTCTTTTTTTTTTTTCTTTTTTTTTTGACCACCATTAGCCTTTTCATGTCACGCACCACCTAGAGGGCGCTCGCAGTTTGAGAACCACTGTTCTAGACCTTCAATCATCTGCGCTATTGCCCTTTGAAACACCTCTGGCGCAGATGAAATACCAAACGATAGACGTAAGAATCTGTACCTACCTATGGGAGTGTTAAAGGTGCATAGCTTTAAACTTTCTTCGTCAAGCTTTATTTGCCAAAAACCCTGATTAGCGTCTAACACTGAGAAGAACTTGGCATTTGGCATACGGGAAACGACTTCCTCCACAGTGAGCAATGGGTAATGCTCCCGTTTAATAGCTTCATTTAAGTCCTTAGGATCCATGCAGATTCTGATTTTATTTGGTTTGACCACAGTTACCATACTGTTAACCCACTCAGTTGGCTCAATCTGCCTTGTTATTACCCCCAATTTCTCCATGCGCTGTAGTTCCTCAACTACCCTGTCTCTGAGCACGACTGGGACCCTCCTGGGAGCATGCACTACAGGTGTAACAGTGGGACCCTCCTGGGAGCATGCACTACAGGTGTAACAGTGGGGTCAACTTGAATATGATGCTGAACGGGTAAGCAGCCCAGTCCGCTGAACAGATCATCATAATCCTTAAGA
>NW_028173065.1:0-6000 GCF_963971535.1 Notolepis coatsorum
ACTCATACTTTCCAGGACTAACCCCTTCTCCCTGCTGGCCATAAAGAGAGCGCACAATGATGTATTCCACTCTGGTTTACAAGACACCTTGACACAGGTGAGAGAACAGTTTTGGATCATAAGAGGACGCCAGTTGGTGAAGAAAATGATAAAACAGTGTCTCATCTGTCGAAAAAGTTAATTAAAAGCAGGCCAACAATGTACTGCGCCTTTGCCCAAAGATAGGGTGACGGAGGCCCAGCCATTCGAAGTAACAGGTGTAGATTTTGCAGGGCCATTATATGTAAAGCCCCAGAATAAAAAAGCATACCGGTATGTACAGTAGCTTTGTTCACTTGTGCAGTGACAAGAGCTGTGCATTTGAAATAGTATCAGACCTCAGCACAGATTCATTTCTTTTAGCCTTTAAACGATTTGTAGCCCGACGAGGAATCTGTACCACCATATATTCAGACAATATTAGTTGTTGTTTTTATTGTATTCACTGTATTTTGTAGAGGTTGGTTTACGTAAACACTAGAGTAAAACACATTTAGTGGGTTTTCCATCTGCAGATCAAGTTCTGTATGTGAATATGCCTCATATTGATATGGTAAAAAATCATAGATTGGGATTAAAAAGTAAGGTCTGGACAAAAGTACACACATACACACACATGCACACACACACTCATGGCTAGACTGAGTGTGTGTGTATACCTGTGTGTCCTGACTATTTTCTACTACTATGTGCACTTACTTGCATGGGAGCATACATATATGGACATACATGACATCGTGTGCATGTGCACATGTACTGGTGTATGTATGTACAGTATGTGTGAGTGTGTGTGTGTGTGTGTGTGTGTGTGTGTGTGTGTGTGTGTGTGTGTGTGTGTGTGTGTGTGTGTGTGTGTGTGTGTGTGTGTGTGTGAGTGTCTGTGTGTGTGTGTGTGTGTGTGTGTGTGTGTGTGTGTGTGTGTGTGTGTGTGTGTGTGTGTGTGTGTGTGTGTGTGTGTGTGTGTGTGTGTGTGTGTGTGTGTGTGTGTGTGTCTGTGTGTGTGTGTGTGTGTGTGTGTGTGTGTGTGTGTGTGTGTGTGTGTGTGTGAGTGTGTGTGTGTGTGTGAGTGTGTGTGTGTGTGGGCATCACAGTTAGCAGGATCGTCAGAGTCTTGTGGGCTCTATAATCACACGAAGTGGCCCCCAAGTCCGGGCATTAATCATTATAAGCAACCATGACAGCAAAATCAAAGACGCGGCCCCTGTAGCCCTGCTCTCTGCCTCAAAGGACCCCCGCTCCAGCCCCCTAACTGTACACCTCATGGGGAGGGGGGCGGGGGGCAGAGAAAGAGAGAGAGAGACAGAGAGAGACAGAGAGAGAGAGAGAGACGGGGAAGACAAATAGGAGGTAAGAGGCAAAAGGCCAAGTGAGGAGAGGAGAGAAAGAGAGAGAGGGAGGGAGAGAGAGGGAGGGAGAGAGGCGGAGGAAGAGAGAGAGAGAGAGAGAGAGAGAGAGAGGAAAGATAGACAGAAGGCTGGAGGCAAGAGGCCAAGTGAGGAGAGGAGAGGAAGAGAGAAAAAGAGAGAGAGAGAGAGAGGGCGAGAGACAAAAGGGATCATGCAGCAGTTTATAGGAGTCGTGAGCGTCATTCATCTTTGTCCTGCGGAGAGTGGAGAGCAGAGTGCACATGTACCATTTGCTAAGCCATCATTAAATGATGATGTGTGCTTCTCTGCCTGACCACACACACACACACACACACACACACACACACACACACACACACACACACACACACACACACACACACACACACACACACACACACACACACACACACATACACACACACACACACACACACACACACACACACACACACACACACACACACACACAACCAACCACCTATCCAATCCGCCCACCTACACCCACGCATTTCAAAATGTGCACTTTGATACAGTTACACCCCCCCCACCCACCCACACACACACACCCACACACACACACACACACACACACACACACACGCACGCGCACACACACACACACACACACACACACACACACACACACACACACACACACACACACACACACACACACACACACACACACACACACACACACACACACACACACACACACACACACACACACACACACACACACACACACACATACACACACACACACACACACACACACACACACACACACACACACAACCAACCACCTATCCAATCCGCCCACCTACACCCACGCATTTCAAAATGTGCACTTTGATACAGTTACACCCCCCCCACCCACCCACACACACACACCCACACACACACACACACACACACACACGCACGCGCGCACACACACACACACACACGCACGCGCGCACACACACACACACACACACACACACGCACGCGCGCACACACACACACACACACACACACACACACACACACACACACACACCAAAATATAGAAGAGAAGAGCTAGAACATATGTGGCTGTGGCTGGAAAGTCTACAGTCACGGATCATCCAAAAGGTATGAATGGTATGGAAACCATCATCAACAATACAAATCATTTACAATTATACACATATTTTTCTTTTAAATGTAATTACTAAAAAATGTAATAACTCCTCACTTCCTAATAAAGTATTTGGGATAAAACTTGGATACAAATTTTGAATGAAAAAGCTCCATGACAACTGTATTACAGTGTCACACACACACACACACACACTAGAATGGCAAGTAAAGAATGGGTGGATACGAGACAATGCAAGCACATCTTAGCTTTCACTCAAAAATTAAGGGAGAAGGAAATCGAAAAAGAAATCACACACCTCGACAGATGATGGCAGCCGACAGAATTGCATGGAGTTGATGCAGGCAGCGTTTTAAAGGAACACGGTATGAAGAGGCAGCATTTGGAATAGAGGAAAACATCCAATGAGATGGGAGAATATGAGACAGCCTTGAACAAGGTCAGGCAATTATACAACTTTCTACAATTACCTGCTCTGGCTAAAGTGGCTCTCATCCAGAAATTTCCTATTGCTTTATATCTTATTAAATCTAAATTAAAAATGTATTTGACTCAACCATTCTACAAGTCCAGCAATAACGTTGCGAGTAGTTCAGGTAGTCTGTCTAAAATGTCTACCTCCACGTCATTCACACAGTTTTTGACAGCCTCAATTTGCCAACTTTATGAAGGCAATACAATATACAAAATTACATGTAGTCATTTAGCTGATGCTTTTATTCAAAGCAACATATTTAATTTTATTTCTTTATTTCGCACCATTTCAACAAAACAGTAAAAACATTGACCATGACATGAAGTATATAAAGGTGCTGAGTAGAGGCAAGAGACCCAGATGGGCCTATACGGGGCCTCAACTCATTAAATCATTGGATTAAAAAAAATAAACAAGAACAATTATAGTAAAGTGAAATAAGTTCATAAAACTATTTTCATAATATTAAGATAATATTAAGATAATAATAATGATAACAATACTAATCAAAGTAATAATAATAATAATAACAAAAACAACAACATTAATAATTAGTCTAAACAAATTAACATGAAACTGTAAAACAAAGTGACATTAATGTTTTTTTTTTTTTTTTTTTAAGTCTATAATAATATTTTAACCGTATACAGTGTATATCCAGCGAAATTAACAATTATACAAATGCTTATATAGGACATACCCCTAATACCTATTTTCTAAAACCCTACACACATATGCTCCAGCTCGAACCCCCCCCTCCCGGACCCCTCCTTGGATAGTACCTCCATTATCCCTCACTCCTAACCAGACACTACCATTATAAGCTAGCTTTTATTCTCTCCACCACTTCTACCCACATTGACATTTTGGATTCGTTGAGACCCAGAATTCTTGCTGTAGATATTTCTTGATATATGACATCGAGATATGTAAGAGACCAAACTTTCCGGCACATTTTTTCCGGTTGAAACCAGCGTGATGCGATCAGTTTTTTAGCTACTGTGATACCCGATAAGACCAATCTCTTTAGCTGTGGATTTACTGCAAACTCAAAAACATCATTCAAAAGCAATACAGAGGGGTGTACTGGTATATTCCAAGATACGAGTTTTGATAATTGATGGGTCACATCTTTCCAGAATGCCTTAAAGGGAAGATGAAGCAGTGCGATAAATACATATTCATAGCATCACATTAGTATTTAGATAAGCCACAGAAGAAGTCACGTTATAAAAATAAGCAGTTTCTAAGAAAAAACGATTTGTTGTGTACATTTCTGAAGCATTTAGCATTATGGGCGCGGCCATTTTGTTGCTGACGTCATACCGTGGCTTGGGTGTATACACTCTGGTTAGCTGCCTATATTGAATGGGTCAGTCAGCAAATAAAATGTTGCCTACAAAACAACGGGACCGCGGTGGTTCTGTTTGTATTGCTCCTGGCTGTTCAAACTAATTTTACCATGTGAGAGAGAGGAAAGTTGGTTAATTTCCACAAACTACCAGTGAAAAAAACAGTGTTGTTGACATGTTGGCTCGGGCTGCCTGCACCCAGACGGCGCGACCAGCCTGTTGGACAGGGAAGGAGGATCTGCAGCGAACACTTCATTGCCTCGGATTATGTTGTTGGGGTGGGATGTTTGTCCAGAAGACCACTAATCAGCTGAAGCCGGACGCGGTTCCCTCGGTCTTCGACAGACAGACCGGCGTTAGCTCTCGGGAGCGATCGCTAGCTAGTTGGCACCAGCCGGGGCCAGGCGTTAGCTCTCGCTAGCTAGCGTTAGCAACCGGAGCGTCGCGGAGCATTCAGCCTGCTGGCTACCTAGACCCACTTCAACCAGCGTCGCGGAGCATTCAGCCTGCTGGCTACCTAGACCCACTTCAACCAGCGTCGCGGAGCATTCAGCCTGCTGGCTACACAAGCTGTGTAGCCAGCAGGCTGAATGCTCCGCGACGCTCCGGTTGCTAACGCTAGCTAGCGAGAGCTAACGCCGGGCCCCGAGAGCTAACGCCGGTCTGTCTGTCGAAGACCGAGGGAACCGCGTCCGGCTTCAGCTGATTAGTGGTCTTCTGGACAAACATCCCACCCCAACAACATAATCCGAGGCAATGAAGTGTTCGCTGCAGATCCTCCTTCCCTGTCCAACAGGCTGGTCGCGCCGTCTGGGTGCAGGCAGCCCGAGCCAACATGTCAACAACACTGTTTTTTTCACTGGTAGTTTGTGGAAATTAACCAACTTTCCTCTCTCTCACATGGTAAAATTAGTTTGAACAGCCAGGAGCAATACAAACAGAACCACCGCGGTCCCGTTGTTTTGTAGGCAACATTTTATCTGCTGACTGACCCATTCAATATAGGCAGCTAACCAGAGTGTATACACCCAAGCCACGGTATGACGTCAGCCATGACGTCAGCAACAAAATGGCGGCGCCCATGTTGAAAACAGGGATATTATATTATATTTTTCAGACAAATAAGATAGATTTCACATTTGATTATAGAACCCTGTCTTACACAAGGTACACAACAAACAAACTAGGATCACATTGCTCACTGCTTCATCTCCACTTTAACTGGTGGGCAGTCCCAATACATGTGCATAAATGTCCCTTCGTCTCCATTTGTACATTGGGAGCATTTTGAGTCCTGTTTCAGGCCCATTCTGTTCAGTCTTATAGGAGTCAAGTATGTCCTGTGAATATAGTTAAGATTGATTTGTTGATGGTCCGGGTTCCTTGATGTAAGACGGACATTTGCCCATGCTTCTTGCCAATCAAAGTCACTTTCCAGGTCTGGAATATCCCTCCTCCAGACAGTGTCTAGTTGAAGGGTTTCATACGAGGACGTTAGTAATTGATAATAAAAACCTGATACAAAACCTCCCAATGTTTCTCTTTCATAGAAAAATTTGTGGTATCTGTGGTGTTCAACTGGTATGTGTAATGGAACACCGTGAGACTTCAAACATATGCGTAACTGTATGTAAAAAAGCC
>NW_028173064.1:0-11000 GCF_963971535.1 Notolepis coatsorum
CGGAGAGAGAGAGAGGGAGCAGAGAGAGAGAGAGAGGGAGCAGAGAGAGGGAGCGGAGAGAGGGAGCGGAGAGAGAGAGAGGGAGCGGAGAGAGAGAGAGAGGGAGCAGAGAGAGGGAGCAGAGAGAGGGAGCAGAGAGAGAGAGCGGACAGAGAGAGAGGGAGCAGAGAGAGGGAGCGGAGAGAGAGAGAAGGAGCAGAGAGAGAGAGAGAGGGAGCGGAGAGAGAGAGGGAGCGGAGAGAGAGAGCAGAGAGAGAGAGGGAGCGGAGAGAGAGCAGTGAGAGAGAGGGAGCAGAGAGAGGGAGCGGATATAGAGAGAGAGAGAGAGCAGAGAGAGGGAGCGGAGAGAGAGAGAGGGAGCAGAGAGAGGAGCAGGGAGAGAGAGGGAGCAGAGAGAGAGAGAGGGAGAGGGAGCAGAGAGAGAGAGAGCAGAGAGAGGGAGCAGAGAGAGGGAGCAGAGAGAGAGAGGGGAGCAGAGAGAGAGAGGGAGCAGAGAGAGAGAGAGAGGGAGCAGAGAGAGAGAGCGGAGAGAGGAGCGGAGAGAGAGAGAGGGAGCAGAGAGAGAGAGCGGAGAGAGAGAGGGAGCAGAGAGAGGGAGCGGAGAGAGAGAGGGAGCGGAGAGAGGGAGAGAGAGAGAGCGGAGAGAGAGAGGGAGCGGAGAGAGGGAGAGAGAGGGAGCAGAGGGAGGGAGCGGAGAGAGAGAGGGAGCGGATAGAGGGAGAGAGAGGGAGCAGAGGGAGGGAGCGGAGAGAGAGAGGGAGCGGATAGAGGGAGAGAGAGGGAGCTGAGAGAGGGAGCAGAGAGAGAGAGGGAGCAGAGGGAGGGAGCAGAGAGAGGGAGCGGAGAGAGAGAGAGGGAGCAGAGAGAGGGAGCGGAGAGAGAGAGAGGGAGCAGAGAGAGGGAGCGGAGAGAGAGAGAGGGAGCAGCGAGAGAGAGCATAGAGAGAGAGGGAGCTGAGAGAGAGAGGGAGCAGAGAGAGGGAGCAGAGAGAGAGAGGGAGCGGAGAGAGAGAGCAGAGAGAGAGAGGGAGCAGAGAGAGGGAGCAGAGAGAGAGAGGGAGCAGAGAGAGGGAGCAGAGAGAGAGAGGGAGCGGAGAGAGAGAGCATAGAGAGAGAGGGAGCAGAGAGAGGGAGCGGACTGAGGGAGCGGAGAGAGAGAGGGAGCAGAGAGAGAGAGCAGAGAGAGAGAGGGAGCGGAGAGAGAGAGCAGAGAGAGAGGGAGCAGAGAGAGGGAGCGGAGAGAGAGAGAGGGAGCAGAGAGAGGGATCGGACTGAGGGAGCGGAGAGAGAGAGGGAGCGGAGAGAGAGAGCGGATAGAGAGAGGGAGCGGAGAGAGGGAGTGGAGAGAGGAGCAGATAGAGAGAGGGAGCGGAGAGAGAGAGCAGAGAGAGAGAGAGGGAGCAGAGAGAGGGAGCTGAGAGAGAGGGAGCAGAGAGAGGGAGCGGAGAGAGGGAGCGGATAGAGAGAGGGAGCAGAGAGAGAGAGAGCAGAGAGAGGGAGCAGAGAGAGGGAGGGAGCAGAGAGAGAGAGAGGGAGCAGAGAGAGGGAGCTGAGAGAGAGGGAGCAGAGAGAGGGAGCGGAGAGAGGGAGCGGATAGAGAGAGGGAGTGGAGAGAGAGAGAGAGAGAGAGAGAGAGAGGGAGCAGAGAGAGAGCAGAGAGAGAGAGAGCAGAGAGAGAGGGGGAGCAGAGATGTGTTGCTGTTGTCATCTTACTGTACATGTGTTGCTGCTACAGGACTAATAAAGACTTCTTCATCTTACTGTACATGTGTTGCTGCTGCAGGACTAATAAAGACTTCTTCATCTTACTGTACATGTGTTGTTGCTGCAGGACTAATAAAGACTTCTTCATCTTACTGTACATGTGTTGCTGCTGCAGGACTAATAAGGACTTCTTCATCTTACTGTACATGTGTTGCTGCAGGACTAATAAAGACTTCTACATCTTACTGTACATGTGTTGCTGCAGGACTAATAAAGACTTCTACATCTTACTGTACATGTGTTGCTGCTACAGGACTAATAAAGACTTCTACATCTTACTGTACATGTGTTGCTGCTGCAGGACTAATAAAGACTTCTTCATCTTACTGTACATGTGTTGCTGCTACAGGACTAATAAAGACTTCTACATCTTACTGTACATGTGTTGTTGCTGCAGGACTAATAAAGACGTCTTCATATTACTGTACATGTGTTGCTGCTGCAGACTAATAAAGACTTCTTCATCTTACTGTACATGTGTTGCTGCTACAGGACTAATAAAGACTTCTTCATCTTACTGTACATGTGTTGCTGCTGCAGGACTAATAAAGACTTCTACATCTTACTGTACATGTGTTGCTGCAGGACTAATAAAGACTTCTACATCTTACTGTACATGTGTTGCTGCTACAGGACTAATAAAGACTTCTACATCTTACTGTACATGTGTTGCTGCTACAGGACTAATAAAGACTTCTACATCTTACTGTACATGTGTTGCTGCTGCAGGACTAATAAAGACTTCTACATCTTACTGTACATGTGTTGCTGCTACAGGACTAATAAAGACTTCTACATCTTACTGTACATGTGTTGCTGCAGGACTAATAAAGACTTCTACATCTTACTGTACATGTGTTGTTGCTGCAGGACTAATAAAGACTTCTTCATCTTACTGTACATGTGTTGTTGCTGCAGGACTAATAAAGACTTCTTCATCTTACTGTACATGTGTTGCTGCAGGACTAATAAAGACTTCTTCATCTTACTGTACATGTGTTGCTGCTGCAGGACTAATAAAGACTTCTTCATCTTACTGTACATGTGTTGCTGCAGGACTAATAAAGACTTCTTCATCTTACTGTACATGTGTTGCTGCTGCAGGACTAATAAAGACTTCTACATCTTACTGTACATGTGTTGTTGCTGCAGGACTAATAAATACTTCTTCATCTTACTGTACATGTGTTGCTGCTGCAGGACTAATAAATACTTCTTCATATTACTGTACATGTGTTGCTGCTGCATGACTAATAAAGACTTCTTCATCTTACTGTACATGTGTTGCTGCTGCAGGACTAATAAATACTTCTTCATCTTACTGTACATGTGTTGCTGCTGCAGGACTAATAAAGACTTCTACATCTTACTGTACATGTGTTGTTGCTGCAGGACTAATAAAGACTTCTTCATCTTACTGTACATGTGTTGTTGCTGCAGGACTAATAAAGACTTCTACATCTTACTGTACATGTGTTGCTGCAGGACTAATAAAGACTTCTACATCTTACTGTACATGTGTTGCTGCAGGACTAATAAATACTTCTTCATCTTACTGTACATGTGTTGCTGCTGCAGGAATAATAAAGACTTCTACATCTTACTGTACATGTGTTGCTGCTGCAGGACTAATAAAGACTTCTTCATCTTACTGTACATGTGCTGCTGCAGGACTAATAAAGACTTCTTCATCTTACTGTACATGTGTTGTTGCTGCAGGACTAATAAATACTTCTTCATCTTACTGTACATGTGTTGCTGCTGCAGGACTAATAAAGACTTCTACATCTTACTGTACATGTGTTGCTGCTGCAGGACTAATAAAGACTTCTACATCGTACTGTACATGTGCTGCTGCAGGACTAATAAAGACTTATACATCTTACTGTACATGTGCTGCTGCAGGACTAATAAAGACTTCTACATCTTACTGTACATGTGTTGCTGCAGGACTAATAAAGACTTCTACATCTTACTGTACATGTGCTGCTGCAGGACTAATAAAGACTTCTACATCTTACTGTACATGTCTTGCTGCAGGACTAATAAAGACTTCTACATCTTACTGTACATGTGTTGCTGCAGGACTAATAAAGACTTCTTCATCTTACTGTACATGTGTTGCTGCAGGACTAATAAAGACTTCTTCATCTTACTGTACATGTGTTGCTGCTGCAGGACTAATAAAGACTTCTTCATCTTACTGTACATGTGTTGCTGCTGCAGGACTAATAAAGACTTCTACATCTTACTGTACATGTGTTGCTGCTGCAGGACTAATAAAGACTTCTTCATATTACTGTACATGTGTTGCTGCTGCAGGACTAATAAAGACTTCTTCATCTTACTGTACATGTGTTGCTGCAGGACTAATAAAGACTTCTTCATCTTACTGTACATGTGTTGCTGCTGCAGGACTAATAAAGACTTCTACATCTTACTGTACATGTGTTGCTGCTGCAGGACTAATAACGACTTCTACATCTTACTGTACATGTGTTGCTGCTGCAGGACTAATAAAGACTTCTTCATCTTACTGTACATGTGTTGTTGCTGCAGGACTAATAAAGACTTCTTCATCTTACTGTACATGTGTTGCTGCTGCAGGACTAATAAAGACTTCTTCATCTTACTGTACATGTGTTGCTGCTGCAGGACTAATACAGACTTCTTCATCTCACTGTACATGTGTTGTTGCTGCAGGACTAATCAAATCAAATCAAAATCAAATCAAATTTATTTATAGGGCCCGACAACACACGTTAATGTCCCCATGGGCCGTACAGGTCTTCTTTAAACAAGTCAAGAAGACAACATAACAATAAGTCAAGAACAGAACAAGAACACCATAGGGTCCAAACATTTTTTAGATGAATGCAAATAAATGAAAGAATGCAAGCACTCCCAGACATACCCCACGCGAAGGTAAGGAAAAACTCACTAAAACCCAACAATAGGGAAAAAAGCTCCACAGGCAATGTGGAGGAGAGAAACCTTAGAAGGGCCGTTCAAGGGGGGATCTCCCTTCTTAGATGTCGGTGATAGTAGTGTTGCAGACGGACAGTTGGTAAGCATGCACTCATGTGTGTGGTGAAACACAGATGAGTGCATGCAATAGCAACTGTACATTTTGAAAAATTAAAGATAGAGTTGATAGCGGATCTATTTGAAGCACAGGGGCGGCGCAAGAGGGTCACGTCCTCCCCGTCTTAGTCACGGGACATTCAACACTCCGGTCGTTGCTCAGGGACAGCCGGAGACAGGGGGAAGGGGGGGTGGCACAGAGAGGGTCGCGAACTCCCCGACATCATCGCGGGACATCCGGCACTCCGGTCACCACTACGAAACCTCCGAAGACAGGGGGGCACGCAGAGGGGGTCGCAATCTCCCGGCCTTCGTCACGGGACGTCCAACACTCCGGTCAACACTCCAGGACAGCAAGTCATAGGAAGACAGGGAGACGGGACAGGCGTTAGACAGCTCATGAGATTGTAGTAGGCGGACATAGCAATAGATACAAGTGGTAGGCATATATGTGAATGGAGTAGATATATGAAGTAAGCGTATTATGTGAATAGAATAGAAGTACTTAACCCAGCAATGAAACCGCGTTGACTGTTAATCTGTTAACAGTCTGTTAATCAGTTGACAGGACCACGGACAGACGGCGGTGAATAACTGATCCAATGCCTCGGAGGTGCATGTAGAGCAGTCACTACAAGCTTGGCCAAGACCCCGAGGCATCCATCACCTTGGTCAGCGCCAGGAGACGGGTACTCAGAGAGAAGGGGGAGGGAGAGGGGGGGGGGGGGAGAGGGGGGGGGGGGGGGAAGAGTTAGAGAGTTCCCATGTTTGTGGTGCTGCAAAGGAGCAGACATGTAGTACCCTGTAGTGCCATGTAGTACCCCGTAGTGCCATAAATAAAGACTTCTACATCTTACTGTACATGTGTTGTTGCTGCAGGACTAATAAAGACTTCTTCATCTTACTGTACATGTGTTGCTGCTGCAGGACTAATACAGACTTCTACATCTTACTGTGCATGTGTTGTTGCTGCAGGACTAATAAAGACTTCTACATCTTACTGTACATGTGTTGCTGCTGCAGGACTAATAAAGACTTCTACATCTTACTGTACATGTGCTGCTGCAGGACTAATAAAGACTTCTACATCTTACTGTACATGTGTTGCTGCTGCAGGACTAATAAAGACTTCTTCATCTTACTGTACATGTGTTGCTGCTGCAGGACTAATAAAGACTTCTTCATCTTACTGTACATGTGTTGTTGCTGCAGGACTAATAAAGACTTCTTCATCTTACTGTACATGTGTTCCTGCTGCAGGACTAATAAAGACTTCTTCATCTTACTGTACATGTGTTGCTGCTGCAGGACTAATAAAGACTTCTACATCTTACTGTACATGTGTTGCTGCTGCAGGACTAATAAAGACTTCTTCATCTTACTGTACATGTGTTGCTGCTGCAGGACTAATAAAGACTTCTTCATCTTACTGTACATGTGTTGCTGCTGCAGGACTAATAAAGACTTCTACATCTTACTGTACATGTGTTGTTGCTGCAGGACTAATAAAGACTTCTTCATCTTACTGTACATGTGTTGCTGCAGGACTAATAACGACTTCTACATCTTACTGTACATGTGTTGTTGCTGCAGGACTAATAAAGACTTCTACATCTTACTGTACATGTGTTGCTGCAGGACTAATAAAGACTTCTACATCTTACTGTACATGTGTTGCTGCAGGACTAAGACGTCTACATCTTACTGTACATGTGTTGCTGCTGCAGGACTAATAAAGACTTCTTCATCTTACTGTACATGTGTTGCTGCTGCAGGACTAATAAAGACTTCTTAATCTTACTGTACATGTGTTGCTGCTGCAGGACTAATAAAGACGTTCACATCTTACTGTACATGTGTTGCTGCAGGACTAAGACTTCTACATCTTACTGTACATGTGTTGCTGCTGCAGGACTAATAAAGACTTCTTCATCTTACTGTACATGTGTTGCTGCTGCAGGACTAATAAAGACTTCTTCATCTTACTGTACATGTGTTGCTGCTGCAGGACTAATAAAGACTTCTTCATCTTACTGTACATGTGTTGCTGCTGCAGGACTAATAAAGACTTCTACATATTACTGTACATGTGTTGTTGCTGCAGGACTAATAAAGACTTCTACATCTTACTGTACATGTGTTGTTGCTGCAGGACTAATAAAGACTTCTTCATCTTACTGTACATGTGCTGCTGCTGCAGGACTAATAAAGACTTCTTCATCTTACTGTACATGTGTTGCTGCTGCAGGACTAATAAAGACTTCTTCATCTTACTGTACATGTGTTGCTGCTGCAGGACTAATACAGACTTCTACATCTTACTGTGCATGTGTTGTTGCTGCAGGACTAATAAAGACTTCTACATCTTACTGTACATGTGTTGCTGCTGCAGGACTAATAAAGACTTCCACATCTTACTGTACATGTGTTGCTGCAGGACTAATAAAGACTTCTACATCTTACTGTACATGTGTTGCTGCAGGACTAATAAAGACGTCTTCATCTTACTGTACATGTGTTGTTGCTGCAGGACTAATAAAGACTTCTTCATCTTACTGTACATGTGTTGTTGCTGCAGGACTAATAAAGACTTCTTCATCTTACTGTACATGTGTTGCTGCTGCAGGACTAATAAAGACTTCTTCATCTTACTGTACATGTGTTGTTGCTGCAGGACTAATAAAGACTTCTACATCTTACTGTACATGTGTTGCTGCTGCAGGACTAATAAAGACTTCTACATCTTACTGTACATGTGTTGCTGCAGGACTAATAAAGACTTCTTCATCTTACTGTACATGTGTTGTTGCTGCAGGACTAATAAAGACTTCTTCATCTTACTGTACATGTGTTGCTGCTGCAGGACTAATAAAGACTTCTACATCTTACTGTACATGTGTTGCTGCTGCAGGACTAATAAAGACTTCTACATCTTACTGTACATGTGCTGCTGCAGGACTAATAAAGACTTCTACATCTTACTGTACATGTGTTGCTGCTGCAGGACTAATAAAGACTTCTTCATCTTACTGTACATGTGTTGCTGCTGCAGGACTAATAAAGACTTCTTCATCTTACTGTACATGTGTTGTTGCTGCAGGACTAATAAAGACTTCTTCATCTTACTGTACATGTGTTCCTGCTGCAGGACTAATAAAGACTTCTTCATCTTACTGTACATGTGTTGTTGCTGCAGGACTAATAAAGACGTCTTCATCTTACTGTACATGTGTTGCTGCTGCAGGACTAATAAAGACTTCTACATCTTACTGTACATGTGTTGCTGCTGCAGGACTAATAAAGACTTCTACATCTTACTGTACATGTGTTGCTGCTGCAGGACTAATAAAGACTTCTACATCTTACTGTACATGTGTTGCTGCTGCAGGACTAATAAAGACTTCTTCATCTTACTGTACATGTGTTGCTGCAGGACTAATAAAGACTTCTACATCTTACTGTACATGTGTTAATGCTGCAGGACTAATAAAGACTTCTTCATCTTACTGTACATGTGTTGCTGCTGCAGGACTAATAAAGACTTCTACATCTTACTGTACATGTGTTGCTGCAGGACTAATAAAGACTTCTTCGTCTTACTGTACATGTGTTGCTGCTGCAGGACTAATAAAGACTTCTTCATCTTACTGTACATGTGTTGCTGCTGCAGGACTAATAAAGACTTCTACATCGTACTGTACATGTGTTGCTGCAGGACTAATAAAGACGTCTTCATCTTACTGTGCATGTGTTGCTGCAGGACTAATAAAGACTTCTTCATCTTACTGTACATGTGTTGCTGCTGCAGGACTAATAAAGACATCTTCATCTTACTGTGCATGTGTTGCTGCTGCAGGACTAATAAAGACTTCTACATCTTACTGTACATGTGTTGCTGCTGCAGGACTAATAAAGACTTCTTCATCTTACTGTACATGTGTTGTTGCTGCAGGACTAATAAAGACTTCTTCATCTTACTGTACATGTGTTGCTGCAGGACTAATAAAGACTTCTTCATCTTACTGTACATGTGTTGCTGCAGGACTAATACAGACTTCTTCATCTTACTGTACATGTGTTGCTGCTGCAGGACTAATAAAGACTTCTACATCTTACTGTACATGTGTTGCTGCAGGACTAATAAAGACTTCTTCATCTTACTGTACATGTGTTGCTGCAGGACTAATAAAGACTTCTACATATTACTGTACATGTGTTGCTGCAGGACTAATAAAGACTTCTTCATCTTACTGTACATGTGTTGCTGCTGCAGGACTAATAAAGACTTCTTCATCTTACTGTACATGTGTTGCTGCTGCAGGACTAATAAAGACTTCTTCATCTTACTGTACATGTGTTGCTGCAGGACTAATAAAGACTTCTACATCTTACTGTACATGTGTTGCTGCTGCAGGACTAATAAAGACTTCTACATCTTACTGTACATGTGCTGCTGCTGCAGGACTAATAAAGACTTCTTCATCTTACTGTACATGTGTTGCTGCAGGACTAATAAATACTTCTTCATCTTACTGTACATGTGTTGCTGCAGGACTAATAAATACTTCTTCACCTTACTGTACATGTGTTGCTGCTGCAGGACTAATAAAGACTTCTACATCTTACTGTACATGTGTTGCTGCTGCAGGACTAATAAAGACTTCTACATCTTACTGTACATGTGTTGCTGCTGCAGGACTAATAAAGACTTCTTCATCTTACTGTACATGTGTTGCTGCTGCAGGACTAATAAAGACTTCTTCATCTTACTGTACATGTGTTGCTGCTGCAGGACTAATAAAGACTGCTTCATCTTACTGTACATGTGTTGCTGCTGCAGGACTAATAAAGACTTCTTCATCTTACTGTACATGTGTTGCTGCTGCAGGACTAATAAAGACTTCTTCATCTTACTGTACATGTGTTGCTGCAGGACTAATACAGACTTCTTCATCTTACTGTACATGTGTTGCTGCTGCAGGACTAATAAAGACTTCTACATCTTACTGTACATGTGTTGCTGCAGGACTAATAAAGACTTCTTCATCTTACTGTACATGTGTTGCTGCAGGACTAATAAAGACTTCTACATATTACTGTACATGTGTTGCTGCAGGACTAATAAAGACTTCTTCATCTTACTGTACATGTGTTGCTGCTGCAGGACTAATAAAGACTTCTTCATCTTACTGTACATGTGTTGCTGCTGCAGGACTAATAAAGACTTCTTCATCTTACTGTACATGTGTTGCTGCAGGACTAATAAAGACTTCTACATCTTACTGTACATGTGTTGCTGCTGCAGGACTAATAAAGACTTCTACATCTTACTGTACATGTGCTGCTGCTGCAGGACTAATAAAGACTTCTTCATCTTACTGTACATGTGTTGCTGCAGGACTAATAAATACTTCTTCATCTTACTGTACATGTGTTGCTGCAGGACTAATAAATACTTCTTCACCTTACTGTACATGTGTTGCTGCTGCAGGACTAATAAAGACTTCTACATCTTACTGTACATGTGTTGCTGCTGCAGGACTAATAAAGACTTCTACATCTTACTGTACATGTGTTGCTGCTGCAGGACTAATAAAGACTTCTTCATCTTACTGTACATGTGTTGCTGCTGCAGGACTAATAAAGACTTCTTCATCTTACTGTACATGTGTTGCTGCTGCAGGACTAATAAAGACTGCTTCATCTTACTGTACATGTGTTGCTGCTGCAGGACTAATAAAGACTTCTTCATCTTACTGTACATGTGTTGCTGCTGCAGGACTAATAAAGACTTCTACATCTTACTGTACATGTGTTGCTGCTGCAGGACTAATAAAGACTTCTTCATCTTACTGTACATGTGTTGCTGCTGCAGGACTAATAAAGACTTCTACATCTTACTGTACATGTGCTGCTGCAGGACTAATAAAGACTTCTACATCTTACTGTACATGTGTTGCTGCAGGACTAATAAAGACTTCTACATCTTACTGTACATGTGTTGCTGCAGGACTAATAAAGACTTCTTCATCTTACTGTACATGTGTTGCTGCAGGACTAATAAAGACTTCTTCATCTTACTGTACATGTGTTGCTGCTGCAGGACTAATAAAGACTTCTTCATCTTACTGTACATGTGTTGTTGCTGCAGGA
>NW_028173063.1:0-22500 GCF_963971535.1 Notolepis coatsorum
TGTGTGTGTGTGTGTGTGTGTGTGTGTGTTGTGTGTGTGTGTGTGTGTGGTGTGTGTGTGTGTGTGTGTGTGTGTGCACGTGTGTGTGTGTGTGTGTGTGTGTGTGTGTGTGTGTGTGCGTGTGTGTGTGTGTGTGTGTGTGTGTGTGTGTGTGTGTGTGTGTGTGTGTGTGTGTGTGTGTGTGTGTGTGTGTGTGTGTGTGTGTGTGTGTGTGTGTGTGTGTGTGTGTGTGTGCACGTGTGTGTGTGGTGTGTGTACGTGTGTGTGTGTGTGTGTGTGTGTGTGTGTGTGTGTGTGTGTGTGTGTGTGTGTGTGTGTGTGCACGTGTGTGTGTGTGTGTGTGTGTGTGTGTGTGTGTGTGTGTGTGTGTGTGTGTGTGTGTGTGTGTGTGTGTGTGTGTGTGTGTGTGTGTGTGTGTGTGTGTGTGTGTGTGTGTGTGTGTGTGTGAGTTGAGCCTATACAATTGCTAAGTAATCGTACAAACTCTTGTGGGTGAATAATTAATTAAATCCTAATATATGTCATTTCAATCATGTCTCCTTACCCACCTTTAAAACAACCCTCGTTGTATTCATTTAGGAGGCACCAGAGAATTTGCAACAACATATTGAGCTGGTGTGCACAAATTGAATAGATAAACAAAAAAAAGCAATTAAGCTATAGTGACCTCAAGAAAACTCTATACCGCTACTTTTTTAGGTATTATTATGTGTCTGGCCCGAGAAATAATCTGTGCTTTTCTTTTTGGTGTCCCTGGTAATTGCATTTGACACCCCTGTGATAGAGCGCTGATCTTCACACGAAGTACCCGTTCTGCTTGCTCCACTTGGTGGCAGAGACAGTCTGAAGGCTGTGGGCAGGGTTCCCTTTCGCTGGGATTCTGCTGCTAAGGGAATATTTTGGGCCCCAGTGTATTTTCCTGTCAGCTATTATATCAGTAAACACTGCAACACAAAATGAACTCGGAGCCAATTTAGAATAGGTCAATAATATATATATATATATATATATATATATATATATATATATATATATATATATATATATATATATATATATATATATATATATATATATATATATATATATATATATATATATATATATATATATATAAACTAAAAGGAGAAAACCTTCAAAGGAAAGAAGGGACCGCACACTCCACAGGACTCGTTTTTGCTTATTTATTGTTTGCACAACGCGTTTCGCTGTCGCTTCCTCAGGTGCTATGCAGCAGGTGTCATCAATGATCATCATTATGTATAGCATGCTCCACCCCACATCGTAATACATCAAGCCCATTGGCTACTCAATTATCACATTTAATTTGATGATTTTGCAGGATGTAATGCATACAACTCTTAGTATAAAAATGATGCATAGAGACCACATATATACATACTCATTTTTGAAAATTATATAATACAAAATGAGAGAAGTGACAAATCTTAACATATCAAGCCCATTGGCTACTCAATTATCACATTAAATGTTATCATTTTGTAGGATACATATCACTTTTATGTATAGAAATGCCTAGATACCACATACATACACAGACTCATTTTTGAAAATTATATATAATAAAGCAATATGAGAGAAGTGACAAATACCTAGGTCATTAGACCTGATAAATAGTTTAAAACAGACTTAAAACCACACCCATATAGGTTACACAGAACGGATAGTGGTTACAAAAATGGATTCAGCTCGAGGGATTCATTTAGACCATGGGGTTCCACAGAATTCAAAGTAAAAATCCAGTACGCTTCCCTTTGTAAGAGAAGCTTTACTATATTACCGCCCCTCGGTGGTAGGGTGACTCTTTCGATTCCAATGAACCTTAGAGAGGCTGTGGAACCATGATCTCTCTCCTTATAGTGTCTCGCAATGGCATAATCCATATTGTTGTTCCTAATGGCTGCCTTGTGTTCTGCTATTCGCACCTTCAAATTTCGTTTTGTTTGTCCAACATAGACCTTACCACAAGGGCATTTCAGCATGTATATCACATGAGTGGTGTTGCAATTAATAAGGTCCCTTATTTTATATTCCTGCCCAGACTGTGGGTGGTAGAAAACTTTTGTTTTCATAGTGTTTGAACAATGGGTACATCGACCACATGGATGGTTACCACACAGCTCTGTTAGCCAGTTAGAGTGACTTACTACAGGGGATTTATACATAGAATTGACTACAGCGTCCCTTATGTTTTTTCCCCTTTTAAAACAAAATCTTGGTGGTAATGAAGAAATGTTTTTTAAAAGAGGGTCACATTTGAGTATGTTCCAGTGTTTGTCAATAATGTTTTTAACAACTTGAGATGAAGTACTATATTCTGAAACGAATGTGACTCTGTTACCAGGGGTGTCGCTTTTGTCAGATTCCAAAATAGTTTCCCTCTGTACATGTTTTGTCTTATTTCTGGCTGTGTGCACCACTGATGCCTTGTATCCCCTCTCTTCAAATCTGTTACTCATTTCATCTGCCTTCCTTTCTAGGTCTGTGGGATCACTACAGATACGTTTAAGGCGCAGGAATTGTCCGTATGGGATATTCTCTACCATACGTCTCGGGTGATGACTCTGTGCATGTAAAATAGTATTACGGTCTGTTGGTTTACGGAAGATAGTAGTGTTCAGGTTTCCCTCATTGTCAGCTGATATCCGTAAGTCTAGGAAATCAATATGTTCTCTGCTGTGTACCATCGTGAATTTTAAAGTGTGATGTGTACCATTGATATACTCCCTGAACTGGAATAACTCATCTTCCGAGCCAACAAACACCATGAGAATGTCATCTATGTACCTTTTCCAAAAAATTACATTTTTCAAGAGGGGCGAGGCATCTTGGTTGTGGATAAACTGGGATTCCCAGTGGCCCATAAATAGGTTGGCGTAATTAGGTGCAAATGCAGAACCCATGGCAGTACCCTGGATTTGAATGTACCATTTATCATCAAGCATGAAGTAATTAGATTTCAAAATAAAATTCGTCAAGCTGAGTAAAAAATCAGAGGAGACTTCATCATTTGTACCCAGAAAAAATGACATAGCCGCCAGGCCGTCCTCATGTGGAATATTAGTATAAAGACTTTCTACATCAAAGGATACTAGATATGCATTCTGTGGGATGGAAGTCTTTAACGACTTCAACACATCCCTAGTATCTGCAAGGTATGAAGGTAATGTCTTTACAATATCTTTGATAAAATAGTCTACAAATTGACTTAGAGGTTCTGATAAAGAATTGTTTCCTGAGACTATGGGGCGTCCTGGCGGGTTTGTCAGTTTTTTATGAATTTTAGGTAATAGATAAAAAACAGGTGTGACAGGGAATTCAACTTTTAGGAACTCGTATTGTTTTTTTGTGATGTTCTTACTTTTAAGTGCATCATCTAGTATTTTATCTCTGTCTGTCATTAACTGTTCAACAGGGTTGTGAAGAAGAGACTTATAAAATGCAGTATTGCTAAGTTGCCGTGTGGCTTCATACATGTAATCATTGACATTTTGTATTACAATAGAGCCACCCTTATCTGCCGGCTTGATAATAATTTTGTCATTTTTTCTCAATTCGTTTAGAGCTCTTCTTTCAACCTCAGTTACATTTTGATGCTTGATTGTCTTGTCTGATGATTTCACAAATGTCTGGATGTCTCGCTCAACTAGTTTACTGAAAGTGACCAAGGTAGGATTCAGAGTACTAGTGGGACAATAAGTTGATGATTTCTTCAATTTATTCATAGGATTAGTAGATATAGTCTGATCAGTATTTCTAAAAAGGTGTTTAAGGTGTAACAGTCTGAAAAATTTGTAGCAGTCCACTTTTAATTTAAAGACATTCACCTTATTTGTTGGAACAAATGATAGACCTTTACCTAATACCGATTGTTGGGCTGGTGTGAGGGGACAGTCCGAGATGTTGATCACGGCCTGTTGCTCCTGCTCCTGGTGACGACAGATGGCGGGTTGATGTCTTTTCTTCCCCCGCCTCGTCCTCTTCCCCTGGTCCCTCTTCGTTGGTTGTTGTGTCGTGAGTCGTACCGTGGACGTGCGTCTAAAAAACGCGCATCCTGGGAATGGGTCGAGTCACTTGACAGGGCAGGATCAGACTCCTCGGTTGTGTAGTTTCCTCGGTTCCCGTCGTTGCGTTGGAATCGCTCCCTCTGGCGTGAGGCTGCTGGACGTCGTTCTTTCCACGCCGAGTCACTTGTCAGGGCAGGATCTGACTCCTCGGTTGTGTAGTTTCCTCGGTTCCCGTCGTTGCGTTGGAATCGCTCCCTCTGGCGTGAGGCCGCTGGACGTCGTTCTTTCCACGCCGGTTGTTGCCACTTGTAGACGGTCCCTCTCTTGAAGTCCTCAGCATGTCGTTCGAATTTGTTCCTTTTAAGAGTTTTAAGTTCACTCTCAAACTTCTGGAGGTCATCTTTCATCTTGCGTTCCAGGTTTGTGAATTCATCAGAGCTCAGTTTCACAACCAGCTCGTCTTTAATACGTTGAGCCTCTCGTTTGGCTTTGTCAGCTTCATTTGCGGTTTGTTCAATAGTGAGCAATATCAAGTCCATGGAGCATTTATTCAGTACTTGCTCCCATTTTTTTATAAAGTCGGGGTCCTCTCTTCCAAAAGCAGGTTGCTTGTGGATTCTCAGGCCGCGTGGAATCTGCTTGGCTTTCCAATATTCAGAGAGTGCAATCGAATGCCACTTTGATCGACACTCTTTAATGTATGAGTCCTCTAAAGCAGTCTTTAACTCACTTACGGCCGAGTAGTCCATGTGTCTGTCTTCACCATCAAATAGAGACTGCTGTGACAAGATCTTTTGAGCCTCTGTGTCACTAATCGACAGGCATTGAGCCTGAGATAGTTCTCCGTCAAACATCATGGACCCTTTAGAGTGCGACGAGACGATGTGGTATCTTGCTGGGGATCCACGCGAACAATTAAACTAGATAGGACTCGTGCACATCTGGTTGGACCCCGACTGGAGGTGCAGGTCAGCGCAAGAGAGATAAATAAACTAAAAGGAGAAAACCTTCAAAGGAAAGAAGGGACCGCACACTCCACAGGACTCGTTTTTGCTTATTTATTGTTTGCACAACGCGTTTCGCTGTCGCTTCCTCAGGTGCTATGCAGCAGGTGTCATCAAGTCTTTATACTAATATTCCACATGAGGACGGCCTGGCGGCTATGTCATTTTTTCTGGGTACAAATGATGAAGTCTCCTCTGATTTTTTACTCAGCTTGACGAATTTTATTTTGAAATCTAATTACTTCATGCTTGATGATAAATGGTACATTCAAATCCAGGGTACTGCCATGGGTTCTGCATTTGCACCTAATTACGCCAACCTATTTATGGGCCACTGGGAATCCCAGTTTATCCACAACCAAGATGCCTCGCCCCTCTTGAAAAATGTAATTTTTTGGAAAAGGTACATAGATGACATTCTCATGGTGTTTGTTGGCTCGGAAGATGAGTTATTCCAGTTCAGGGAGTATATCAATGGTACACATCACACTTTAAAATTCACGATGGTACACAGCAGAGAACATATTGATTTCCTAGACTTACGGATATCAGCTGACAATGAGGGAAACCTGAACACTACTATCTTCCGTAAACCAACAGACCGTAATACTATTTTACATGCACAGAGTCATCACCCGAGACGTATGGTAGAGAATATCCCATACGGACAATTCCTGCGCCTTAAACGTATCTGTAGTGATCCCACAGACCTAGAAAGGAAGGCAGATGAAATGAGTAACAGATTTGAAGAGAGGGGATACAAGGCATCAGTGGTGCACACAGCCAGAAATAAGACAAAACATGTACAGAGGGAAACTATTTTGGAATCTGACAAAAGCGACACCCCTGGTAACAGAGTCACATTCGTTTCAGAATATAGTACTTCATCTCAAGTTGTTAAAAACATTATTGACAAACACTGGAACATACTCAAATGTGACCCTCTTTTAAAAAACATTTCTTCATTACCACCAAGATTTTGTTTTAAAAGGGGAAAAAACATAAGGGACGCTGTAGTCAATTCTATGTATAAATCCCCTGTAGTAAGTCACTCTAACTGGCTAACAGAGCTGTGTGGTAACCATCCATGTGGTCGATGTACCCATTGTTCAAACACTATGAAAACAAAAGTTTTCTACCACCCACAGTCTGGGCAGGAATATAAAATAAGGGACCTTATTAATTGCAACACCACTCATGTGATATACATGCTGAAATGCCCTTGTGGTAAGGTCTATGTTGGACAAACAAAACGAAATTTGAAGGTGCGAATAGCAGAACACAAGGCAGCCATTAGGAACAACAATATGGATTATGCCATTGCGAGACACTATAAGGAGAGAGATCATGGTTCCACAGCCTCTCTAAGGTTCATTGGAATCGAAAGAGTCACCCTACCACCGAGGGGCGGTAATATAGTAAAGCTTCTCTTACAAAGGGAAGCGTACTGGATTTTTACTTTGAATTCTGTGGAACCCCATGGTCTAAATGAATCCCTCGAGCTGAATCCATTTTTGTAACCACTATCCGTTCTGTGTAACCTATATGGGTGTGGTTTTAAGTCTGTTTTAAACTATTTATCAGGTCTAATGACCTAGGTATTTGTCACTTCTCTCATATTGCTTTATTATATATAATTTTCAAAAATGAGTCTGTGTATGTATGTGGTATCTAGGCATTTCTATACATAAAAGTGATATGTATCCTACAAAATGATAAAATTTAATGTGATAATTGAGTAGCCAATGGGCTTGATATGTTAAGATTTGTCACTTCTCTCATTTTGTATTATATAATTTTCAAAAATGAGTATGTATATATGTGGTCTCTATGCATCATTTTTATACTAAGAGTTGTATGCATTACATCCTGCAAAATCATCAAATTAAATGTGATAATTGAGTAGCCAATGGGCTTGATGTATTACGATGTGGGGTGGAGCATGCTATACATAATGATGATCATTGATGACACCTGCTGCATAGCACCTGAGGAAGCGACAGCGAAACGCGTTGTGCAAACAATAAATAAGCAAAAACGAGTCCTGTGGAGTGTGCGGTCCCTTCTTTCCTTTGAAGGTTTTCTCCTTTTAGTTTATTTATCTCTCTTGCGCTGACCTGCACCTCCAGTCGGGGTCCAACCAGATGTGCACGAGTCCTATCTAGTTTAATATATATATATATATATATATATATATATATATATATATATATATATATATATATATATATATATAATAAAACTAAAAGCTGATTTTCTGAATTCAGAACAGACATACTTGTAACTGAGGGGTACAATTCCCTGACTGTATTGATACGTATGGTATCATTAAACCACTACCTGCTTTATGTACTTTAAATACTGGCCACACAGTACATGATGTAGATATGATGAACACTTTCCCACCTGATGAAATGAAGTCCACACAAATGTATAAATCGAATATTTTATATAGCAAAGGGTATATACAACGTTCACTTAATGACATTTATGATTTGAATGCACTTGTAAGGCAAATGAGTATTCGTAGGTAAATCAACATTGAATGTCCAATCTCTGGTTACGCAGGGAGCAAGTATACAACCTGGTTCTTTAGGGAACTATAGCGATGGTACTTAAATGATTATAGCTGGATACACTAAAGGGGGGTCCCGCTGGTTGTAAGACAGTAGGGGGGGGGTTAGGAGAGCCGCTGGCGATATCCCATCTGGCCGACGATTTCTTGGGAGAATTCAGAGTGCTGAACACGGTGCCCACAGAACCTCGGTCCGCAGATGAATACAGCTGGGCCCTCTTGTAGACGGTCGCTGCCGGTCCACAACGAAGAGACGTGAGGCGACCTCACTCGGGGTAGAGCGCCGTCTCACCTGGACTCCTCTCGGGGGGGTAGTTCCAACACTCAGCAGTGTTGGCTGTTATCCATGGCATAATCAAAGCACCCAAAGCACGTAGATAATCCAAGCCGTGTAGGGCTCGTCGTCGTCCGGGTAAAGTAATCCAATGTACAGGTCCACTCGTCCTGGCCCAGAGCTCCTCGGATGCAAGCACCACACGTGGTCTGCCCAGCCTGGTTAAGACTCTAGATAATGCCAGGAACGATGGGGGTACTGCTCACTTTATAACTCTAACCGAACGATGCACCATACATAATAGACTATTATTAACTTAATAGAAATACGTCCCACTCGACGGTATAGTGCCAAACTATGACAATTCAACTATTAATCCACACGATGTCTCAATGCCTATTCTGAGGCCAAGTAGGCCATACTGCACCACACGTGCGTCGTGGGTGAGGCTTCACGTCTGTTACTAGGTTGGAGGGTAAAGGACTAATGGACTAAAAAGAAAGTTCTACTTTACTTGCGCCATATATATATGCGCTGTGAACAAATAGTACCATTCGTATTTCGCCAGACGTATTCCTACGCGGAACCGGGCTTGTAACGACATGTTCGTCGGCACGATTGAACTTGAACCAAGGGGCTTGGCTGCTGGCGCCAGGTTCTTGTCCAATGGTAGAATGAAACTATTATGGGCTGTTAGTAGACTAAAGGGATATTCAGTGTATATGTACAAGGAATATACAGGGGATATCAAACGATATACAAATACTATTAAATATATATCCATAAATAAATATATATATTCGGTTTAATCTGATCCTTCACAACAGCCGCCCCCTAATTAGTCCCACCTAATTAGCTAAGCAGAGACAGATTAACCGCACTGTCTACCACTCAAGGTCCGCTGTAAGGGTCAGTCAACTCACAAAGTCATGGGGTCATGGTCGTCATCGATAGTGTCTGGGAGTCTGGGCAGTTCTATTAGCCTCGCCACGGGTCGTGTGTAAGTTCGCCCTTGGACGAGTACTTCAGCTGCTCGGACCTTGCCATCGGCACCGGTGATCACTTTGCTTACGCGGCCAGCCGGCCACATAGCTCTGGGTAGTGACTGGTCGATATCTGCTACATCACTGGAGACGTAGCCGAGGGGCTTGGAGTTCAATACTCCCTCGATCTCCGTGAGGACTGTCATTAGGACTTCTTCCGCCACGGTCTGGGCCCCAAGCACGGCGTACAGGGCTGTCTTTATAGAACGTACTTCTCGTTCCCAGGTTCCACCGAAGTGGGGTGCGTTCGGGGGATTAAACTGGAAGTCAATCTGAGATGGAGCGAGGTGGGTCTTAAGTTCTGGGCCCATAGCTTGGAAGCTCTCTCTCAGCTCTCTTTCTCCGCCTTTGAAGTTTGTCCCGTGATCAGACAACAATGTAGACGGTTTTCCTTTCCGTGATGTGAATCTTCGGAAGGCCATAAGGAATGAGTCTGTGCTCATAGTTGAAAGGAGTTCGATATGTATCGCTCTGGTGGTCATGCATTTGAATACAATACCCCACCGCTTCTCGGTTCCTCTTCCTTTCTTTATATACAACGGGCCAAAACAGTCCATGCCTGTGGAGTGGAATGGCTTGTCGCCGAGTCGGAGGCGACAGGGAGGTAGGTCAGCCATCCGGGGTATGCTGGGCTGCGCGCGCCACTTTCGCCAGTCTAGACAGGTTCGCTGGAAGCGTCGCACCGCTTCTCTTCCTTGAAGTATCCAATAGCGACGTCTGATTTCCGCGAAGACTCTCTCTGCTCCTGCCTGGTGTACATCCTCGTCGTATTTCTTTATGATCAGCTCTGTGACCTTGTGTCGGCTGTTCAAGACTATCGGGTACTTAACGTCATCCGGTAGATCGGGGGCTCTCCGCAGACGACCACCCACTCTGATGAGATTATGGGCGTCGCTCTCGGGTGCCAGGTGGAGCAGTCTGCTGTCTGATGGGACAGGCTTTCCTCCCTGTAGACAGTCTAGCTCATCGGGGAACGAGTCTCTCTGGGCTCGTTGTAGTAGAAGAAGTTCTGCTTCTTCGTAGTCAGCTGCTGAAATGTCGGCAGTGGACTGAATCTCTGGGTGGTGCCACAGGAATGTCTTTAGCTGCGCACTCTGTAGGGTAATGCAATCATCTATGTTGGGGTCTGTGGAGGCGACTGTGCTCAGTCCACAGAACATAGGTTTCTTGTTCTCAGCCTCCTCTTTACTCGATTCCCGTGGGGTGGGCGTAGGCCACTCTTCTTCCGGGAGCTTGAGGAATTCTGGTCCGTCACTGTAGATGTTGCGACGGGTGAGGTCATCTAGGGACATTCCCCGGGTGATGACGTCAGCTGGGTTGTGTTTGGTGTCCACATACCGCCAGCTCGCTGCTTCTGTTAACTCTTGAATCTCGGTGACTCTGACTCCCACGAAGACCTTGTATCTGCATGAATCAGACTTGATCCATGTGAGTACTGTCGTGGAATCTGACCACAAGATTGTTCTGTGCACCGGAATGGTGAGTTCACGTTGGATTAACGTGGCTAGATGCGCTCCTGCTAGGGCTGCGCAGAGCTCTAGACGCGGGATAGATTGTTGCTTTCGTGGGGCTATTCTTGAGCGAGCCAGGATGAAAGCAGTGTGTATCTCTCCTCCCTTCTCTTGGGCACGCAAGTAGGCCACCGATCCATAGGCTACTTCGGAGGCGTCACTGAAGACGTGTAGATCCATCTTGCATGTCTCTGGCCTCACTGTGGGTGGGAAGTAGCTGCGGCGTATATTGACGCCTGGGAGTGAGCGGAGCTCCGTCTCCCACTCTCTCCATGTGGAGGCAAGGTGTGCGGGTATTGGGTCATCCCAGCCCTGGTCCTTGTCCCATAGTGCTCGTACAATCATCTTTGCCCTGGTGGTGTAAGGTAGAATACATCCCAACGGGTCATATTGTCTGGCGAGTGTTCTGTACACACTCCGTCTGGTGGGCGGTGTGGCAATGTATGACGCCGTGGATGGCTGATACATCGGCGAGCGTTGGGGGAGAGGCCTCCTAGGCGAGTCTCCTCTTGCGCCTCTCTGTGGGCTGGTACCGGCAGGGTACCATGGCCCGCTGGTCCAGGTGCTATTCCTCGGGGCTGGTCGTGCGTCATGCTCACCCGTGAATAGAGTCGGGGGTCGGTAGCGCAGCGCCGCGGGGGTATAGCCTGGGCTGTACTGGACCTCCTGGTCCGGTGGAGTACTGTGCTGTCGTCGGGCTTGGTTCTCCTCCTCTCCCTCTTCTTCTTCTATCAGGTCCTCTAGATCCTGTAGTCGTTTATTTAGCTTCTCCGCAGTGTATGCCGCTCCTTCCTTGTAGCTGGGTCTCGCTTGGACCGGTCTGGGAAGGGTGTCTGCGGGGGGTATAGGCTTGGTCTGTTGGTCAAGTTCAGGGTCGCTTGCTCGGTTAGGAGACGCTGCCCTTGACTGTTGTCTCGACGAGTTCCTTGAACCCCTGGCGGAGGGAGAGGGTGTTGCCCTGGGGATCAGCCGCTCCATTAGCCGCGCACGTAACTTGTCACGCTCTGCTTGTAGTCTGTCGCGCTCGCCCTGTAGTCTGTCGCGCTCGGTTTCGCGCTGGATGAGATCGATGTTGCGCTCTGCTTCTCTTTGGGCACCGTCAGCGGCGCGCTGGGCTTCGGCGGCGGCGCGCTCTGCTTCTCTTTGGGCACCGTCAGCGGCGCGCTGGGCTTCGGCGGCGGCGCGCTCTGCTTCTCTTTGGGCACCGGCAGCGGCACGCTGGGTGTCTGCCTGGTCTCTTGCCATATTCTCTTCCGTCTGAAGGCGTCTCATCTCCAGGCGTATGCGCTCTTCTTCGCTCCGCTGCTGTGTCTGGAGTCGATCGCGTTCACCCTGAAGTCGATCGCGTTCACCCTGAAGTCGATCGCGTTCGGTAGAGGCTGTCAGGCTGGCGAGGAACGCCTGTAATAGCATCCTCGCCGCTTCGCTGGGGGAAGACGGTTGTAGAGGTGAGCCGCTCCTGACGGTACTCGTTGGGGAGTCCCGGGGCTCTATTTCCTCGGCGCTCTCCTCCTCTTCTTCCGTGCAGAGTTCTCTCTCTGTAGGGTTGTCTTCCTCCCGGGGCTGGTCGGGGACTACTTCTTCGGTATTGGCGGGGGGTAAAGGCATGTCAGCTCCCTCCTGGTCCCCACCGTGAGCTTGGTCAGTTACATTAGAACCCACTAGGGCCTCTGTGGTCGGGGTAACCTGTTCGTTAAGGTCAGACATAATTTTACTTTCTACTTTTACCGCGTTTACCGTTTGTCGAAGGCTAGGTAGTTGACTGACAGCGTAATCCTCTAAGTACTGAGGTGTCTGTCGTCTGCGCCGCGGGCGTTCTACGTTAGGAGGACCGTTTCGTGGAGTGTTCATCATAGGCCATTTCAATATTAATAACACTATATTAATATTACACTAGTTACCATCCGGCTCGAAGGACCAATTGTAACTGAGGGGTACAATTCCCTGACTGTATTGATAAGTATGGTATCATTAAACCACTACCTGCTTTATGTACTTTAAATACTGGCCACACAGTACATGATGTAGATATGATGAACACTTTCCCACCTGATGAAACGAAGTCCACACAAATGTATAAATCGAATATTTTATATAGCAAAGGGTATATACAACGTTCACTTAATGACATTTATGATTTGAATGCACTTGTAAGGCAAATGAGTATTCGTAGGTAAATCAACATTGAATGTCCAATCTCTGGTTACGCAGGGAGCAAGTATACAACCTGGTTCTTTAGGGAACTATAGCGATGGTACTTAAATGATTATAGCTGGATACACTAAAGGGGGGTCCCGCTGGTTGTAAGACAGTAGGGGGGGGGGTTAGGAGAGCTGCTGGCGATATCCCATCTGGCCGACGATTTCTTGGGAGAATTCAGAGTGCTGAACACGGTGCCCACAGAACCTCGGTCCGCAGATGAATACAGCTGGGCCCTCTTGTAGACGGTCGCTGCCGGTCCACAACGAAGAGACGTGAGGCGACCTCACTCGGGGTAGAGCGCCGTCTCACCTGGACTCCTCTCGGGGGGGTAGTTCCAACACTCAGCAGTGTTGGCTGTTATCCATGGCATAATCAAAGCACCCAAAGCACGTAGATAATCCAAGCCGTGTAGGGCTCGTCGTCGTCCGGGTAAAGTAATCCAATGTACAGGTCCACTCGTCCTGGCCCAGAGCTCCTCGGATGCAAGCACCACACGTGGTCTGCCCAGCCTGGTTAAGACTCTAGATAACGCCAGGAACGATGGGGGTACTGCTCACTTTATAACTCTAACCGAACGATGCACCATACATAATAGACTATTATTAACTTAATAGAAATACGTCCCACTCGACGGTATAGTGCCAAACTATGACAATTCAACTATTAATCCACACGATGTCTCAATGCCTATTCTGAGGCCAAGTAGGCCATACTGCACCACACGTGCGTCGTGGGTGAGGCTTCACGTCTGTTACTAGGTTGGAGGGTAAAGGACTAATGGACTAAAAAGAAAGTTCTACTTTACTTGCGCCATATATATATGTGTTGTGAACAAATAGTACCATTCGTATTTCGCCAGACGTATTCCTACGCGGAACCGGGCTTGTAACGACATGTTCGTCGGCACGATTGAACTTGAACCAAGGGGCTTGGCTGCTGGCGCCAGGTTCTTGTCCAATGGTAGAATGAAACTATTATGGGCTGTTAGTAGACTAAAGGGATATTCAGTGTATATGTACACGGAATATACAGGGGATATCAAACGATATACAAATACTATTAAATATATATATCCATAAATAAATATATATATTCGGTTTAATCTGATCCTTCACAACAATACTGTTTAACACGTTGGGGGCAGGCCAGCCCATTCACATTGAAGCCCATAGCATCACTATATAAGCAGACAATAAAGACACTGGAAAGGAAGCCTGTTAGACACCATCACTGCAACACTATTTTGGCTGGGATTAGATTAGATTAGATTAGATTAGATTAGATTAGATTAGATTAGATTAGATTAGATTAGATTAGATTAGATTAGATTAGATTAGATTAGATTAGATTAGATTAGATTAGATTAGATTCGATTCGATTCGATTCAAATGTATTGTCATACAGTACAACGAAAATAAGTAAGTAAAGTGCAATAGTAATATGCAATGTACAGGTGATTAAACTGTGTCTACAATATATAAATGAGTACTGCTGAGTGTAGTGCTAATCAGATGTATGTACAGAGTTGTAGTATTAATATGTACAGTGATACAGGTATATGAAGACACTATGGTAGTAAGTCTTACTGGTCAGCAGCGTAACTAGCAAGAGTAGGTAAGGGATAACGGATATAGATATAGTATCTACAGATATGTAAACAGTATTATGTGCAGGTATAACAGTATATTAGGGCTGTTGTACCGAATAGTTCGAAGCTTCGTTCATAATGTTGACATTCGAATTCTAAATCAACATTAAAAAAAAAATGTTGTGTGTCTATTAATTCTGTTTAAACCAATGGGTTTTTTTTGCAGATAAAAATTAGGCTACACTAATATTATAGTATTATACTATTATAGTATATGACTCGTCATAAACATTTTAATAAAACATTTATCATACATGATGTAGCCTAGTATCTGCATCCGTTTGGCGCGCTCGGCGCTCCATCAAGATGTCACCATCACTTTCATACCAACCGTGCCCTTATTGGGTTATTTATGTTGACGAAACTGATGAGTTATATTCATTAAAGAAAGTTGATTTAATAAAAAAAAAATACTAATTTAATCAGATTAATCACTTTATTCAAATTGAGGATTTAGTTTGAGGATAAAGAAATATATACGTCTTAGTTCGAAGCTTCGAATGTTAAAAAATGACATTTGTTAGAGCCCTAATATACAGCATTATTGTACAGGCTATCATACAGAGTTATATGGATTATCTGTGTATAGTAGGTATATACAGTAGGAGGATTATATGCAGATATATTCAGACAGATATGGACATATATATATATATATATATATATATATATATATATATATATATATATATACAATATGTACTGTACTGTACCTTTCAGACAGACCACCTATAGCCATTGAGAGAGAGGAGACTGTATACCTTTCACACTGAGAGCACACTCAGCCAAAAGCCATCCTCAATCAAAGCATTTCAGGACTGGAAACGTGAAAACACAAGACATACAGATCCTTTTCCAATCACTTGACATCATGTCTGACCAGTAATCAGCTATGCAGTCACCAATTCCACTCAGACTGACCTCATTCTATCAAGTGGATATTGATTTTATGCTGGTAAGATACTTATTTGTTTGACACGTGTTGTGTGTGTGTGTATGTGTGTGTGTGTGTGTGTGTGTGTGTGCGTGTGTGTGTGTGTGTGTGTGTGTGTGTGTGTGTGTGTGTGTGTGTGTGTGTAATGACCTTGACACTGTACAACATTTTTTATCTATGATCTATGAACCAATGTATGTCTACATAGTACAGTATATTGACATTGTTACTATAACTGTTATTCTATGAACCAATGTATGCTTGGTGTATGCCTGTTCTTTATTTTAACGTGCATCGTCCCTGTCAAATAAGCAAATAAACTAATGTTTACATTAGTCAGAAAAGGTCCATAAAATGACCACCCAGAGAGGATTTTCATAATGCTGAGGTGGATAATTAAAAAAAATATAAAAAATTGCTCATCTATTTCATCACTCAAAACCAAGCTTAAATATACATTGTTAAATGAATAGCTCCAATCTCATAAAACCATTAATGTCACTTTGTTTTACAGTTTCATGTTAATTTGTTTAGACTAATTATTAATGTTGTTGTTTTTGTTATTATTATTAATACTTTGATTATTATTGTTATTATTATTATTAGTAGTATCTTAACATTATGAAAATTGTTTTATGAACTTATTTCCCTTTACTTTTATTTTTGTGTTTTTTTTTTTAATCCGATGATTTAATGAGTTGAGGCCCCGTATATAGGCCCATCTGGGTCTCTTGTCTCTACTCAGCACCTTTATATACACTTTCTGTCACGGTCAATGTTTCGATTTAATCTTTACTGTTTAGCTGAAATGGTGCGAAATAAAGAAATAAAGAAATCAGCGTTGTTTTCCTGTGAGGACAGCGCTTCGCCATGGTAACATATCGACATTCTCCTCACAATCTTTAAAAAGAAGGAAAAACAACAACGTCTCCTTGACAACCATGCAGAAATCAAACCCTGGTCCCAGTGAGTGAACCAGTCACAGTGCTCCGTTATAGTGAACCAGTCACAGTGCTCCGTTAGTGAACCAGTCACAGTGCTCCGTTATAGTGAACCAGTCACAGTGCTCCATTAGTGAACCAGTCACAGAGCTCCGTTATAGTGAACCAGTCACAGTGCTCCGTCAGTGAACCAGTCACAGTGCTCTGTTACAACTCAGAGGCGGGACGTTCTGTCTTTTACTTCCTACAAGGAAGAATGTAATGAAACTATAGTCGCAAACTCAGGTATGATTTCTCAACCCCCAGTTCAAGCCTCAGCATCATAAGATGAGATAAGATATTCCTTTATTGACGTCCAAATGTGGGCGTCATAGCAGCATGGGGGAGGGAGGAGGGGGGGTACAGGTATTGGCAGGGTAATAGTAGTAAGACATACATATAGCAAATACAATAAGATCTGAATATAAAAATATGATATGATATTATAATATTTGTTCTGATATTTTGAGCTCCGAGCCTCGACATTTAGCCTTTATCCTATTTTCATACTAGCACTCGTTTCCCTATATGCTTTTTATTTTGTTGTTGTTGTTGTTGCTCTGTTCTATTTAAATCTTTAAATGTCGAATAAGGGGGGTTCCCCCTTGAACGGCCCTTCTAAGGTTTCTCTCCTCCACATCATCGCCTGTGGTGCTTTTTTCCTTTACAAATTGATTTGATTTGATTTGATTTGATTTGAAAAATATGAGAAAAGATATTCTTGAGATATGCGAAGGACAGACGGTTAGACGGACAGAGATTCCTTCTGTCAGGCGTAACTTCATACAGGATGCTGGTCCTCAGCGAGACAAAGGTCTATGTCATTCAGACGTAATACAACATGTCATACAAAGACTATACGACGAGGCAAAAATCCATTTTCCATAATATGGATTTAAAGCATCACAGGTGGATTTAACACGAGTAAACAAGGCAGTGCTGTGTCTCTCGTTTACCATGCGATTAAGTTTAACTTTCAACCCACCCCCCGTAAAACGCTAGTGTAGCTTATATTGGGCCACTCCCCACTCGTAGCAGCAGGGCAGGACAGAGCAGGACATCCCCTCAGACCTCCACTAAACCTCCAAATACCTTCCCTGCCAACCTCCATGCCCAACCTCCTTGCCCAACCTCCATGCCCAACCTCCATGCTTCTTGGCTTAACGTTGAAAATAGATTGTCTTTTAATATACTTGTGCTGTTCAAGTTGGTCATGAGCAGTACAACTCCTGTTTTTATACATAAACAGATTGTGTTTAGTAATACTGTGCATGGGCATTACGCTAGACGAGGTTCCAGTAGTGGGCAGCTTGAATTACCAGGTCCTAAAACCAACGCTTTAAGGAGATCTTTTATTTTTAGATCATTAACTCTTTGGAATAACCTGCCTCAAAACCTCTGCTGCATTTACAGTAGTTTCACTTTAAAAAAAAATCTTAAATTGTATTGTTTCTTTGCTTGCATGTCATTTTAGCCCTCTTAATTGTTAGTTTCATTATGCATTGTGTGTTGAGTACTAACTTTTAATTAATTTTGGTTTGCAATAATAATTGTTTTTGTGTGGACCCCAGGAAGACTAGCTGGTTGCTATGGAACCAGCTAATGGGGATCCATAATAAAATAAAATCAAATAAAATCATGCCCAACGTCCATGCCCACAATGTCCATGCCCACAACCTCCATGCCCAACGGCCATGCCCACAACCTCCATGCCCAACGGCCATGCCCATTTCATGCCCCAATTCTCACACACCCACTAAACCTCCACATGCCTCTGCTGCCGCCACTCAGGCTCGCAGGCTCGCAGGCTCTCATTTCTCGTGTGCGACTTCACCCCGCCTCTGACTTTGATTGGCAGATGGTCAGATAACCCCCCGCCACCCCATCTAGCTCTGTAAGCAGCTGTCTGTCACCCTGGAGCGGTCGGCCCCGTGAGAGGCATTAGGAGTGGCTCTGGAGAGAGACAGGGGAAGGCGGGGGAGGGGGATGGTATAGGTGGAGAGAGAGAAGCAGAGAGACAAGGAGACGGTAGAGAGAGAGGGGCAGAGGGAGAGAGAGAGAAATCATCTTCCAATAATACAAACCACTTCAGATCTATTTACAGCTCCATTCAGAGTTGATCAACTTAGATTGGGGGGGGGGGTGGACAGAGGGAGAGAGAGAGAGAGAGAGAGAGAGAGAGAGAGAGAGAGAGAGAGAGAGAGAGAGAGAGAGAGAGAGAGAGAGAGAGAGAGAGAGAGAGAGAGAGAGAGAGAGAGAGGAGATAGGGTAGAGAGAGAGGGGGGGGGGACAGAGGGAGAGAGAGGGGGAGTGAGGGAAAGAGAGGGAGAGAGAGGAGGAGGAGAAAGCGGGTAGGAGAGAGAGAGACAGACAGAGAGAGGGGGAGGGAGAGAGATGGACAGAGAGAAGGGGGAGAGAGAGAGATGGACAGAGAGAGAGAAACGGACAGAGAGAGGGGGAGGGAGAGAGATAGACAGACAGAGAGAGAGAGAGAGAGAGAGAGAGAGAGAGACGGACAGTAAGGCGGGAGGGAGAGAGAGAGAGATGGACAGAGAGAGGGGGGCGGGGGAGGGGGAGAGAGAGGGGGACAGAGGAGAAATCATCTTTCAATGGAACCCACTTCAGATCCATTAGTGCTTCATTCAGAGCGGTTGATCGACTCCATCGAAGCCTGTTTCAGCGTTTCTGATGATTAAACGACTGCCCGGAATTAGGGACGCGACCCCTATCCACCTCAGGCCTCCATTTATCAATTAGTGTTTATTGACTCTATCTTGTCTTACGCTCGTTGATAATCACATTTCCCATCGCTCCCCGCTTCCCCCGCTTCCTCCGTATAGATGCGACAGAAGCGCTGGATGGCGGATGGCCGGGGGCAAAGGCTGCAGTGCCAGGAGCGCTCTGTGTCCAGCACGTCGCAGGCTGAGCTGCGTCCAGGAGATGTGGGCTGACATGGGGCCTGTTTGGCTGGGAACGTATATCCAATCATTTCAGGCTATTCTTTCGTGTGCCAACCGTTTGTTGGATTTCCCATAACTGTAGCCTATAACCCTAAACTTAAAGGGATCATTCTGAATTTTGGGAACCCTATAGGCAAAAAAGAAATACCAGCCACAAACTAATGCTAAGTCAATTAGGGATGAGCACCTGTCTGTGCAAACTGACTGCACTGTAGCTAACTGGAGTTTTAAAGGCAGGGGCTTGTCGATGTAGTATTTTTTTTGTGCCTAACTCGCCGGCGTCTAGGATGAGGAACCTAACCCTAATCATAACCCTAACCATAACCAGGGGTGTAGCTGGGGGGGGTAGCTTAGGATGATTCCAAGGGCCCAGCACTGGGGGGGGGGGGGCCCAAAAAAAAAAAAGAAAAAAAAAAAACATATTTTTTTTTACTAGACATCACTCAGGTGTATTATTGATGCTCTCATTGATACTATGTTTGTTTCTGAAGTGTGTGTGTGTGTGTGTGTGTGTGTGTGTGTGTGTGTGTGTGTGTGTGTGTGTGTGTGTGTGTGTGTGTGTGTGTGTGTGTGTGTGTGTGTGTGTGTGTGTGTGTGTGTGTGTGTGTGTGTGTGTGTGTGTGTGTGTGTGTGTGTGTGTGTGTGTGTGTGTGAGATATATAGAGAGAGAGGGGGGCTTTGGTAGACTATTGCATTGGTCCATTCATTGAAGATGAACGCAATGCGACATCCTTTACTAGGCTCACCCACCAACAGTGCAGGTGCTGAACTGCTGATCCGAATGTATAGGTAAAAACCATATTATGCGTTTCATGGGGCCCAGAATCTGGAGCTACACCCCTGACCATAACCATAACCATAACCATAACCATAACCATAACCCTAACCCTAACCATAACCATAACCTTAACCATAAACATAACTAGGGATGTCCGATATTATCGGCCTACCGATATTATTGGCCGATATCAGCATTAAAATGTGATATCGGAAAATATCTGTATCGTTTTAAATAATTTTTTTTTTTACATTTCTATAACCTTTATTTACCCAGGCAAGCAAGTAAGAACAAATTCTGATTTTATTTATTGTCAAAAGTATGCATAATGTTGTGTTAATTCCACAACAAGAGATATGTAATGTTATTACATGGCGTTTTCACATTCGCCGAAATGCTTGCTTGTGATTGGTCAATAGCGCGCGTCAGAGGTCCGTTATCACACAATAATGACCGCTGTGGGACAATAATGACCGCTGTGCGCAGCTGTTCGCAATCAAGCCCCACTGACACACTGCCTCAGTGCAGCTCAGCATATGCACAGCTGCACTCAGTCATGCAATCAGACCAGAGACCACTTTATTTGGGCTGACAGAGCCACAGAACAACTGCGTCTTCATTTGATCTAGTCTTGTCGATGAATTAGGTATATTGTTAGTAAGTTAGCCATGTAATAAGCGGGATAATGTATAGCTATACTCGATCATTGTCGCAAAATAATTTACCTTCACTGACGTTTAAAACACCTCGGCGCTGCGCCTCGGTATTTTAAACTCTGTGTCGGTCAATTATTTTGCGACAATGACCTCGTAGCTATACATTATCCCTTACTTAATTACCTGAAATTATTCCGTTTTTTGGGGGGGGGGAAACCCTGCATATATCGGTATCGGTTGATATCGGTATCGGAAATTAAGAGTTGGACAATATCGGTATATCGGTATCGGTAAAAAAGCCAATATCGAGCATCCCTAAACATAACCATAACCATAACCATAACCATAACGTTAACTTAACTCTAACCATGACGTTAACTTAACCATGACCAGGCGTGGAAATCCCACGGGGGACAGGGGGGACATGTCCCCCCCCATCCTGAGAAAGATATCATATGTCCCCCCCCCCAATATATCACTGTAAACATAACTATGTAATTCAATAGAATAAATAATACGCAATGAAAGAACTGGTGCTGATTATAGACACTTAATAGTGAGTTTTTAAGTTTCCAAAGATTGCGACCACCCCCCGCATTTCATTCACAATGGTTTCATCAACTGCCCCCCGAGTCCTACCCCCAGCACACAGTCAGTGTGGCGCATGAGGCGCAGGTAGGCTGAGTGCTGTGTATATCACCGCGACCAGTCTGTCATTTGTCGGCATCGCAGACCTTTCCAGTAAGTTGTTCAAACAAATGATATGTTAGACATGTTTTTACTTCTACCACTCAATACAATAAAACACATTTATAATCACCACCTCCTCTTAATTTCCGCTGCATTGAATTACTTAATTTAATTTAATTTAATTTATTCAATAACAATGCACTCTTGATTGGAAAACGACCTATACGATTCCCTATATGGGAAAAGCAAGACATACACTCATTAGGAGATGTTTTCAACAAACAGGGTTTTTGTAGTTATGATGAAATACGCAAAAAATGTAATCTCACCGATTCCACATATTATTTTTACGCACAGTTATTGTTATGTTTGAAGGCTCACAGTGTTCCATTAAGGATACCAATTGTACACCACAGATACCACAAATTCTTCTATGAAAGAGAGACATCGAGAGGTTTTGTTTCAGATTTTTATCATCAATTACTAACGTCCTCGTATGAAACCCTCCACATAGACTCAGTCTGGAGGAGGGATATACCAGACCTGGAAAAAGATTTTGATTGGCAAGAAGCCTGGGCAAATGTTCGATTTACATCAAGGAACCCGGACCATCAACAAATCAATCTGAACTATATTCACAGGACATACTTGACTCCAATAAGACTGAACAGAATGGGTCTTAAACAAGACTCCAAATGCTCCGTATGTACAAATGGGGACGAGGGGACATTTATGCACATGTACTGGGACTGCCCACCAGTTAAGATATTCTGGAAAGAAGTGACCCAGCAACTATCAAATCTCTTAACTCTGAATATACCTGTACACCCCTCTGTATTACTGCTGAATGATGTTTTTGAGTGTGCAGTACATCCACAGCTAAAGAGATTGGTTTTATCGGGTATCACAGTGGCTAAAAAGCTGATAGCATCACGATGGTTTCAACCGGAAAAAATTTGCCGGAAGGTCTGGATTTATCAAGAAATATCTACAGCAAGAATTTTGGGTCTCAATGAATCCAAAATGACAATGTGGTTAGAAGTGGTGGAGAGAATAAAAGGTAGCATATAATGGTAGTGTCTGGTTAGGAGCGAGGGATAATGGATGGATTATCCAAATGGGGGGTCCGGGAGGGGGGGAGGTACGAGCTAGAGCATATGTGTGTAGGGTATTAGATAGCAGGTATTAGGGGTATATCCTGTATAAGACATTTAACT
>NW_028173063.1:27500-42540 GCF_963971535.1 Notolepis coatsorum
AGGGGAGAGGAGAGAGAGGGAGGGAGAGAGAGGAGAGAGAGGAGATATGAGAGAGAGAGAGCAGAGGAGAGATAGGAGAGAGAGAGGAGAGGAGAGAGAGAGGAGAGAGCAGAGATAAGAGATAAGAGAGGAGAGAGAGGGGAGAGGAGAGAGAGAGCAGAGGAGAGGAGAGAGAGGGGAGAGGAGAGAGAGAGATAAGAGAGGAGAGAAAGGGGAGAGAAGAGAGAGGAGAGGAGAGAGAGGAGAGAGAGGAGTCAAACAAAATCAACAGCATCCAGCTGACACCATTATTCTAGATAATATGACAACGTTAGCTAGCGGCTAACGCCAACGTTATATCATTATTATTTATTAGTTACGGTATGACCAGATGGCATTTCGGATCGTGAAACACTTTTATTGTATTGCGTGGTAGATGTTCTACCACTCGACAGTAAAGACATGTCTAACATAATAGTTTTGTTTGAACAACTGAACTTACTTAGTGGAAAATCCTGCTGTTGTAACTTGTGCTTAAGTGTTCACGCTGCCTGCCTGCGTACCAGCTTACACCTGGAGGCTGCAGGCAGCGCTGTAGAACACCGGCCGGGCTCCACTCTGTCTGCTGTCTGTGGGAGGCACTGGATCAAACCATATCGGGCAGGGGGGTGTCGCAATCTTTGGAAACTTAAAAACTTGCTATTAAGTGTCATTGCGTATTATTAATTTGATTGAAATTACGAAGTTATGGTTAGATAAGATTTATATATTGGGGGGGGGGATATATCATATGATCAAAAAGTGAGGGAGCAAAGGTACAAGTTTGCTCCCCCAAGTTCAATACTCCTGGAGCACGTGCTTCGGCTGCTCCATTACGTAGGCGCCTAGCGCGCGTGTGTGTGCGCGCCTGCGCATGCGTGTTAGAGATAAATCAATTAGGAGAGACGGATAATATGCTGGGAGAGAGGAAGAGAACACGAGAAAGCAAGAAAGTGGGAGAATGAATAAAAAAGGATTGGCATCATTGGTTTAGTTTGCGGCTTCAGAGATGGTCACGAACGCGCTGCTACTGTAAGTGAAATGACAGGTCTATTGAAGAAAATGGAAAATACTGTCATCCAGGTTCACAGAGAGATTGCTGGTCCTTGAAGCGATGCTCTTCGCATTCATACAAGCCCTTCAAACCATCTGAGCTCTTTATGAGAGAGAGAAAAGAGAGAAAAGATAGATGACAAGCAGCATTACTTTCCATTATAGTCAGGGGGCCAATCCTGAAAAGTGCTTCCGTTAACACTTTTGCTGCCATGTTTGGGTAGAAGCTGTCAACATATTTTTTTGGTAAGAGGGGACCTATGTAAGATGTTCTAGGGTGGTTGACAAGTTTGAAAAATTATTTTGTGACTTTTAGAGGACATTTCAGGCAAATTTGTCAGATTGCCTGCTCGAAATGACATGCCCACAATAAATATAGAATATCTCCCCAATCACAAGGGCCATATAGACAATCCTGGTGTCAAAAGAAAGGTGACAGCAGTGGGATGGCTGCAGAAGTGTCAGAATGTAAATGGATGTTACTGTGTCAGAGAAAATAGAGCTAGACCATTGAAAAAAAGTCCAAAATTCAATTTCCGCCTAAAAGAAAACATGTTTTTAGAGTGAATATCAGCTTGGAAACATGAGATAGTAGCCCAAATAATTTAGGAATCATGACTCCAATGTATGCTAGGTACTTTTTCCAAGTTAGAGCACAGTAATTTGATATAGTGCAATACTACACAGGTTATGTCCAAGCGGAAATCTATATGATTCTCGAAGTGACCTTTCATGCTTTTTGACTTTTTTTTCTTCTTGATCCACCTTTTCTCCTTCTTTTTTCAGTTTTTCTCCCATCCCAATTTAGTCGTGCCAATTCCCCCCTCCCCTGTCTTGATCGTTGCTCGCATGTGCCCCCCACTGGCCGGTCGTAGGGAGGGTTAAAAAATCTATCGCATGTCCCCTCCGATACATGCAGAGTCAGCCAGCCACTTCTTTTCACCTGCCAGCGCGGACTCTCATTAGCGAGGTGTAACGTGTGGGAGGCTCACACTACCCTCGACATCTCCTGTCCTTGCTGTGCAGGCGCCCTGACCGACCTGTAGGAGTCGCTGTTTACAACGACCAGATTACCACCCATCGACTCCCCTCCCACTGACTCTGCCAATTGAGTCAGTATGACGGCCGGACCAAGCCGGAGGCAACGCTGACAGCCGGATTCGATACCGGTGTCTCACACGTTGGTGACGAGCGCTTAGACCGCTGCGCCACCCAGCCGCACCGCTTTTTGACTTTTTAATGTTGTATTTTGACAATACACTTGGATACCATGATAAGACAAAATATTTGTGTGGATTACTGATGATCATCTTCCCAGTAATATAACCATTGTATGTACCATAATTCCTCTAATAGTAACCGCCGGTATTCAATTAAAAACCGGGTCTCTATTAATGACCGGGTGCGCTGTTGAGCTAAGCAATTATAAGCCGGCCTCCTAATACAAGCCGGGTTTCATGTATATTAGAGGAATTACAGTATTTCCCTCAACGGATTTACCATAGGCAATATATTTTGTTATTGTTGTTATGCTGGCCTGGCTGTGCAGTAAATACCATATAATGGTATGGTGTTAATGTTTACCAAGAGAGTAAGCCTACCTCAGAATTGTATAAAACGAAGTTATTATTATTATTATTATTATTATTATTATTATTATTATTATTATTATTATTATTATTATTATTATTATTATTATTATTATTATTATTATTATTATTATTATTATTATTATTATTATTATTATTATTATTATTATTATAATAATTATTATTATTATTATTATTATTATTATTATTATTATTATTATTATTATTATTATTATTATTATTATTATTATTATTATTATTATTATTATTATTATTATTATTATTATTATTATTATTATTATTATTATTATTATTATTATTATTATTATTATTATTATTATTATTATTATTATTATTATTATTATTATTATTATTATTATTATTATTATTATTATTATTATTATTATTATTATTATTATTATTATTATTATTATTAATAATAATTTAATAATAATAATAATAATAATAATAATAATAATTTAATAATAATAATAATAATAATAATAATAATAATAATAATAATAATAATAATAATAATAATAATAATAATAATAATAATAATAATAATAATAATAATAATAATAATAATAATAATAATAATAATAATAATAATAATAATAATAATAATAATAATAATAATAATAATAATAATAATAATAATAATAATAATAATAATAATAATAATAATAATAATAATAATAATAATAATAATAATAATAATAATAATAATAATAATAATAATAATAATAATAATAATAATAATAATAATAATAATAATAATAATAATAATAATAATAATAATAATAATAATTATTATTATACCAGTATTGTGATTGCACTATTTTACTTTATTTTACTTTTTTTGACCACCTGTAATTGCACTGTTTACTACCGTATTTCATACAGTACTTGGTTTCAATAAATGAACCCAGTACATTTTACTGGGTTCAAACTGACACAAAATGTTGATTTATTCATTATGATCTGTTTGAACATTAGAAATATAGGCCTCTCTCTTATACATGCCTCCTCCTAATACAAGCCTGGTATCCGCTACAGTTGAAACAAATACAAGCCGGGGTTACTATTAGAGGAATTACGGTATACAAAATATTACATTAAACATAAATAAAAACTAAAACAATCAAATGTATCCAGTGTTAGGGTCGGAAGGAACCAGAGCAACTCAGGGGTTAGGCATGTTCAAGCCAACAGGTGTGTTTATTTGGAAGAGGGAGGGACATTTCTGGGACGTGTATGGTGCAACTGGAATTCTGGATATGAAATGTGTCCCTGACCATGTGTATGAGTGCAAAGCGTGTGTAGTGCATATTGTGTGCAGAATGGGAATGTTGGAAGTGTTGTTAGTGTGCGTGTAGGCTATGGCGTGAGACAAGGTGTAGTCAAGGCAGCATGGGGCACTAGAATCCTGGTGTCTATGAGGATGAGGACAGGCCCAGGAATCCAATGGGGCACAGGAGACACTTGAGGAGGAAAGAGACACAAGGTCAGAATGGCACAACAACTGGATGCATAGCAAGGTAATAAACTTGGTAAGTCTAGAATCTCAGGTACATACCGTTAGGACCTAGAAGGCTCTTCAGACTCAAGGTTTGCTGGTTACAGACGGCGATCTGTACGCCCCTGTGCCCTCAGTGCACGTGCTGATGTGGAGGGCTGAGCATCGCACACTGATTTCTTCTGGCGGCCGCACCACAACATCCAGATCAAGATCGGTTTCTTCACCGTTAGTCTCTTGAATGACATTGGGGTTCATGCACCACGCTGCACGAGCACATCCACACGCCCCACTGCAATACAGTCCTCTTCTGCGACAGAGACACTGTCTGGTACTGCACTGACTTCCACTTTCCTTGCATCCACACACTGTCAGCTGTATGCATGTGGATTGTACAGGTTCCTTGGTAAGAAGCATGGGGACCAGCATACCATTCATCATCTGCCAACCACAATTGGTGAGGGCAGTTGTGGATGTGTCACTAGTGACTGTTTCCAAACCCTCGTTTGGTAGTGGGCCCTCTTGAGGTGCATTGACAATGCATCTTCTGTTTGTGGTAATGTATCAACATTTGCTTTAAGGTTTCGAAAGAGAGTGCAGCAAACTTCTTGTATCGAGGGACTTAAGGTCATAGAGCTTACATATGAACTGTTCTGCCAAGGATAGGGAAGTGGTACTTGGTACTTCATCCTCACCAAAGTTGTGGAGAAGATGCGGGTACTGCTGGAACACTTTCCATGCTGTCCTTTTTCCAATTCTGGTGAACTAGCTCGTAGTATCACATCCAGTGATGGCATGAAATGCCAACAGACCATCGAGCATCTCATTTGGTAGTGTGATTTGATGTACTTTGATGTAGCGTGGTTTGTTAGCTGTTCCTGCTTTCATCCAAACTTCTTGGCTTAGTTGGTTTGCAAATACAAGTAGTAGCAGCAACACATCTGTGTCTCGGCACTGAATGATGAGCCTCTGAAACCCTTTCGTTGTTGCATCAGCTGCATGTAGTAGTATGTGTGTATCCGTTTCTTCATGTGTAGCTTGTAGGGGAGATACATCAATCGCAGCTGCTGACGTGACTTTTTCAGGATCCTCAAACCCTCCACTGATAACAATTCCCTCATCATAAAGCTGCACATGATTCTCGAGTTCAGTTGATAGGAAATGGGTAAGGTTGGCTTTCTTTTCATCCATTTCAATGAAGCTATTCCAGTTAGCAGGTAGCTTTACATCTCTACTCACAATTGTGCAAACCTTTCGCTGAGTAGTGCTGTGTTTTGTTCTTGTTAAACTCTTGATAGAGTTTTTTTTGGTACAGATCAAACACTATATCCACTCTGGTGACGTTCCCATGTAGATTAGATGCCACTCTCTGTGTGAACACATCTGCATATTCCCCAAAGGTTGATGCATTTTGAGGTTTTCCCATGGCTCTTACTAAGGCTATTCCATCAATGATGGTGCATGTTCTCATAACAGATGGACTGAGCTCTGTTTCCTTTGCACCAGCTTGTAGTATGGTGGCTAAGTCAGCTTTGTTTGTAGGCCTGAGCACTGAATGAGCACCCCCTGTCACTGGCAAGTGACAGGGGGACTGCACACAGTTCTTTTTGGAGAATCTCATCCATGTTGACCTCTCTGCCACTCTCCATGGATACAATGATGCGGCAAAATATATCCCTGTCAGGCTTCACACACTTGGATCTGAGTTGTTCAAGCTTGGTATCTGTGCTGTATAGGCTTGAGAATGTTTTCGGTTTTCTCTTGGTGAGACTGGGGTGGAAGTCTGTGTTCGTTGTGCCCAGTCGGTTTCTCACCAACTCAGTGATTGTTTTTTTGCCAGACTCTGCAGCATGTGTAAGGTCATTCAGTATCTCTTCTGAGGCAACATCACCAGTTGTCAGGGACACTAAATCGTACATATGCGCTTGTTGGAAGACGTTGTATCTCTGGAACTGATCAACAAGTTGAATGACATCGTGATTATCCCTCTTGATTCTTGATTGAAGGCAGTCTTTGTGTGTCTCCTCATCATCGTGTCAGTCCAAACAGGGATCTGGTATCCTCTGCCAAGGATGCACGTTCATTATAGGTGATGGACCAACGATTTCTTGCTGGATCATTTCTAGTGATGCCTATCCATCCTCCAGCAACCTTTCCCGTTTTATTGATGTGTTCAAGGCGAAGGCCGAAAGGCACCTTGTTGAAGCTGTGTTTGGTCTCCTTGGCTACAAAATCACCATCTAGGAAGCCCTGGTAGACCTCTGGTGCTGTCTGTGCCTGCTGTTCCATGTCTGCTATGAACGCAGCACCCCATCTTGTGTAATGGGTGTGATCATACGCAGCAAACCAAGGCATCATGCTCTTGAAGGCTGACATGTACAGGTTCCAATCACCACATCTCAGTGCCCGGGTGAACGCAACGAGAATAGACACAAGGTCCATGTACTGTCTCCAGAAGGTAAAGGTTGGCTTGTCTTCATTGGCCTTGTCAAACTGTACAAGGAGATCTTGAATCTCCCCAACTTTCAGCACAAGTTCCTCATAGCATGCTGAAGCTGCTTCCATTTCTCAACTTCCTACCACCCATTAGTTTGAAGTGTATAACTCTTCTGCTTCACTGACATTGCTGCTGTTTTTTGCTGTATCAACCCACAGCACCCCATGTGGTAGGCTATGATATTGTTTTACCATTGGTAGATTTTTTTTAATCAATAGTTAAGATCATACTTTCACATGAGATATATTAAGGGATAATATTACAAAATTGTTAGAAATTACAGAGCAAATTGTCACTAATTTGGCAGCATTGTGAAAAAAATTCCGATTTTACCACTTACAATGATAGAATGATTAAATGACCAAAAAAAATCATTTTCAAAGATGTCAACATAGCTAGGCCATATGTCAAGGGGTTAAACATGAATACTGGATAGGTTGACAGCTTCTACCCAAAAGCGATTACTTAAGTTGCAATATCAGTGTTGGCCCCCTGACTATTATGAGAGAGAGAAAAGAGAGAAAAGATAGATGACAAGCAGCATTACTTTCATTACCATATTCAGAACGTGGTAAAAGATAAGATAAGATATTCCTTTATTGATCCCCTTGGGGAAATTCCAGTGACACACACATACAGCTTATCGTCTCATTAACAACAACATATCACAATCATTACATTTTTACAGTAACAACGGCACAACATAAATTCAAACAGACATGTACATTTGTTGACACATGTCAACTACAGGGCCCTGTTTCATGTACGTGGTTCAACTAAGTCGATCAAGATGTCCATTATCCAGCTTCAGTTAACCCGATGTTCGAAGCCGGGATTTTCCTGTTTCACAAAGGTGGATTCAGTCTCGTTAACTCAAGCCAGACTTGCGAGTCAGGCTAAATGCGCGCGGCCGTTTTAGGTGAAAAGCCAGCACGTATCGATGGCAGAGACCCTGATTCTCAACGGCATTGATTGATTAATTGATTTAAGACTTTATTGACAGATTGCAATACGGCTCAATCGCCTCGCCGACAAGTTAAATGCGTTATCTATAGGCTAATTCTAAGTCCCTCATTACCTCAATCAATCAGATTATATTTCTTTAAACTTGCCTGCTGGATTGAATAATCAAATGAGATCTTGCTAGCGAAAATAACTAGTTAACTGTTATACAGAATTACGATACGGCCCTCTTGCCCATTGATTGATGTATAGTCAATCTTTAACTTATCTCCAATGTGGTCTAACGGGTTGTTCTTTTGACTTTCACACGGACGACCGGGGTTCAAGACCCTAGTTGTCTCCTTTTTTTTGCAATATAGGAATAATTCAATTTGGTGCACGTTGAGAGCTATATAAAGAATGACATCCTCAATGCATGTAGATTTATAATATTTTAACTTAAAACCAGGCTACTTTGGCGTATAATCATTAATATTATATTCAAAAAAATCATATTGGAAACACCGAGATTTGAACCTGGGTCGCAAGGTTCGCAGGCTTGAGCACTACCGCTGGGCCACTGTGCCAGATGGGATAAATTCATTGTTTATACATTAATGAACGAGAGACCCGTGTTTAGAATATTCCTTATTTTGAATGAAGTTTTATTTCTTTATCCTCATTCATTCATGTGACGTCAACGGCTCATTCAATTTCTCAAATCCGTCAAACAGCGCATCTCATCAGACATCTTAATCCCAGTTACAATTAAAATAACCACATTTTTGTGTACATCGCACGAGCGAGCGCCACCGTCGCCACGGTATATATAACGTGCATTATTTAGGACAAAGTGAATTTAATATCAGCATTTTGGGTCTATTTTACATTTCAAAGGCCCCCTCTGGAAGAATGGAGCACAAAAACGTAATTCAGAATGGTATAATGCAGATCGTAGACTGTGGGAATAGTTTCAGGAAACGAGCTGTCACTTCTTTGCGGGGGCGTGGCTCTGCGTGATCGGGCTAACTTGAACTTGAACTCTGCTTTCGAGCAGGCTCAAACTTTTGGATCTGTTGGCATGGTGATCTGGAAAATCCACGTACATGAAACCGGAAAGTCCGGCTAACCCAGTTATCCAGCTAAAGTTATCCGGCTAACTCAGTTATCCAGGTACATGGAACGGGGCCCAGAATGCCTGAGACACCATATGCGATAGTCGGCTGCGACAACACCGGGGTGTGGTTGTGCCAGGTGGCGGGAGGGAGGGTGGAAAGATTGTCCAGCGGGAGGGGGTAGGGACGGGGGGGATCGGGCTTTGGTGATGATGAGACAGTCATTTAGGCTCCCCCCTCCAGCGCGCGATCCATAGCGATCTGTACTGAGGCCTTGGCCGACTTGGTAGACTATCGCTGTTGATATAGAAAAAAGGACCAAATTACCTGGTGGCAAAATACTGTATGATGGATGATGCTCAGTCTGTATCCATAATGTCCTTCAAACCGCTTCAAATAAGATAGGAAGTTTAGTCTCTGAGGAGAAATGACTTTGTTGTCACAGTGCAGTCCTGCGACGGACACAGACATAATAATGTAAAAAAGATAAAAGGTGACAGAGGTAAAAGGAATAAAAAAGAATTGGCAAGAGATTACAAAAACAATATTTGAATTTTTTGTATGTATAATGCAATTGGTGGATTACTGTGTTTGTGTGTGTGTGTGTATGTGTGTGTGCGTGTGTGTGTGTGTGTGTGTGTGTGTGTGTGTGTGTGTGTGTGTGTGTGTGTGTGTGTGTGTGTGTGTGTGTGTGTGTGTGTGTGTGTGTGTGTGTGTGTGTGTGTGTGTGTGTGCGTGCGTGCGTGTGTGTGTGTGTGTGTGTGTGTGTGTGTGTGTGTGTGTGTGTGCGTGTGCGTGCGTGCGTGTGCGTGTGTGTGGTTGTGAGGAAGGCAGAGAAGAAGATAATAAGTGTGAAGAAACTAAACTAAAGCAAAACGATAGTTGGAACTTTTAAAATCAGGGACCAGACTTGGTTTTATTCCCTCCTCTCTCACCATGGGACCCAGGCTCGTTGAAGCATACACTGTACGTTTTGGCGCGTTTAACAGGGTACTGATCCTCAAAAAAAGAAAAGTTTACTTCATGATTTATGCATGATTTATTTATTCCTAATTTATGAACTCGGCACCTGGCTCGCTGATAACAAACTATCATTACACCTGGGCAAAACAGAGTCCATTCTCTTCGGTTCAACAAACTCAGCAAGACCGACGGCTTCTCGGTTACAGTGGGTGACAATATTGTCACAAGGAAAGATGAAATTACCTATCATACGAGTCCTTCAAACCATCGGAGCTCTCTTATCCAAAGCACTTTACAATTTACGCCTCGATATGTTCCCCACTCACTCACCACACACACCGACGGCGCAGGCAACCGCACCAGGTGCCAACCTGCTCAGCGGGAGCTGTTAGGGACTCCTCAAGGACACTTCGACACGCTGCCAAGAGAGGCAACAATAACACATACAAGTGTGTGTGTTTATGTGCGTTTATGTGTGTGTCTGTGTGTGTCTGTGTGTGCAAGAGAGGGCCAGAGAAGAAAGAGCCATATATATAGATATATATAGAGAGAGAGAGAGAGAGAGAGAGAGAGAGAGAGAGAGAGAGAGAGAGAGAGAGAGAGAGAGAGAGAGGGAGAGAGAGAAAGGAGAGATGCTGCAGGAGAAAGAAAGAGAGAGATAGTGCTTAGGAGAGATAGATAGTGGAGGTGGCAGTGAGGTAGGAAGGCTTGGAGGGAGGGAACAATAGAGAGAACAGAGAGAGAGAGAGCGGTGGGGGCGGGTGGGGACGGGGGTGGGTACTGGTTGGCAAGGAGCATAAACTGCGATTATGATCTTCAAGATCACCGTGCCAAGACGATGATTATAGGCAGCCAGAGCCTGGCTTCCGATGCAGGCAGGCTTTCAGCAGCGGCCTGTGGAAATAGTGAATCATTCTTCTTCTGTAGCACCAGTAACCCATAGCATGCTCTCTCTCTCTGTTCTGTTGTTACCAGTAACCCATAGCATGCTCCCTCTCTCTGTTCTGTTGTTACCAGTAACCCATAACATGCTCCCTCTCTCTCTGTTCTACCGACACCAGTAACCCATAGCATGCTCCCTCTCTCTCTGTTCTACCGACACCAGTAACCCATAGCATGCTCCCTCTCTCTCTGTTCTACCGACACCAGTAACCCATAGCATGCTCCCTCTCTCTCTGTTCTACCGACACCAGTAACCCATAGCATGCTCCCTCTCTCTCTGTTCTACCGACACCAGTATCCCATAGCATGCTCCCTCTCTCTCTGTTCTACCGACACCAGTAACCCATAGCATGCTCCCTCTCTCTCTGTTCTACCGACACCAGTAACCCATAGCATGCTCCCTCTCTCTCTGTTCTGCTTTCAGCGCGGCTCAGTGGTTAAATCTGACCAAACTCACATAATCGACACAAAGAACTGTGGGAGGCCTGTTTGGAAGAGCGGGCTGTGTTCTCTGGGCCCGGCAGCGCTGCAGGAAGAAGAGAGAGAGAGAGAGAGGGAGAGAGGGAGATGGAGAGAGGAGAGAGAGAGAGAGAAGAGAGAGAGAGAGAGAGAGAGAGAGAGAGAGAGAGAGAGAGAGAGAGAGAGAGAGAGAGAGAGACAGACAGAGAGAGAGAGAGAGCAGAGAGAGATGAGAGAGAGAGAGAGAGAGACAGAGAGAGGGAGAGAGAGAGAGAGAGAGAGAGAGAGAGACAGAGAAGAGAGAGAGAGAGGAGAGAGAGAGAGAGAGAGAGAGAGAGAGGGAGAGAGAGAAGAGAGAGAGAGAGAGAGAGAGAGAGAGAGAGAGAGAGAGGAGAGAGAGAGAGAGAGAGAGGGGAGAGAGAGGGATGATGAATGAGGCGTAGGAGTCTTCTGGCATCTGTGTCAAGACTGAAAGGTCTGTGTGTGTTGTTTGTTTGGTATATCTATAGTGCACACAGTAGCCGAGGCTAACGCACCAGAACTGGCTCCCGCCTCACGCTCTCTCTCTCTCTCTCTCTGCACCTCTCTCCCTCTCTCTCTCTCCCTCTCCCTCTCCCTCTCTCTCTCTCTCTCTCTCTCTCTCCCTCTCCCTCTCCCTCTCCCTCTCCCTCTCTCTCCCCCTCTCTCACTCTCTCACCAGGCTCCCATCCAGCTCCACTTCCTCTCCAGCTTCCACGAGGACCACGGTAGCTCCTATACTGCTGCCTCACTCACCTCCACCCATCTTCCAGTTCTGCACCTTCTTCTCCACCACCCTCTCCACCTCTCGGCTCTTGTTATCTCTTAGCCCTCATTCCGTCCTTCACCTCCTCCCCCTCCCCCTCCTCCTCCTCTCGGTTTTATCCACCTCTCCCATCTCCACTCTTCCTCCTTATCTTGTTCTAATTATCTCGCTCTCTCCATCTCTCCCTCCTCCAGTGCTATCCATCATCTCTGTCGCTATAGCTTCCAAAACCCGCTAGCGTCGCCTACTTTTGTTTTAACCTTGTGCCACCCTTTTTTATTAGTGACGGGATTGCTCTGCGGGGCGCGCGCGCGCCCGCCCGCACACGCGGCGAAATATACACAGCGGGGCTTCTTAGTTTATTATCTGCATCTCAGATCAACCGCTCCTAATCCTAATACCTTATTCCTCAGTGCCAACTAGAGAGAGAGAGAGATGGTTCATGCTTGAGCTTGCTGAAGATAGAGAAGATGGATGTTGTACTACACATATACCAGACACAGACCTATATTTTATTTAGCCTTTATTTAACCAGGTTTGTCCCAATTGAGATCCAGGATCTCTTTTACAAGGGAGACCTGGCCAAGAAATAGCAGCAACACAAAGTGTCAACATATACACACATAGACATTACAGATAAAAGTAACGTCACAAAAATGGTCAAATAAAACATTTGCGCACAGAAAACATGGTTACAATAGGCTTCACCATAGCCTTAAATACATTTAGTGTTAGCAAGCTTTGCATCTTCAGCTCAGACTGGAGATTGTTCCATGCAGACCTATATACAGTATGTAGACACACTGTACATGTATGTGATGGCAGAATGTTATGTTTAACGTTACATATTGTAGGGTTCCGGTTCCGGGTCGAGGATGGAGTAGTCGCTCATTGCCACGATGTGACTCCCGTATTTTTATATTTAGTCCTAAAAGCCTCTTTTTTATATTTTCAACTCGGTTAAACCTTTTTGTATATACCCCCTTTATGTTTCTACCTATTTATTTAGGCTGCAAAAACCATAATGGCGACGAGACAACTGAGAAATGAATCCAAGAAGGACGACGCTCCCGCTGATATAACCGCCATTGCTGGGCTAATTGAAGAGCTCAGGCAGGCCCTAACCAGCGAAATCAGAGCGTCCGCTGCCTCGCTCGAAACCAAACTCGACAGCCTCTGGACGTCGGTTAACGACCATGGCGAGCGTCTGACCTCCGTGGAAGACGGCTTGAACACTTGAACTGGCAGGGTGGACGAGCTAGAGGCCAGGTGTACTGGCAGGCTGGACGAGCTAGAGGCCAGGTGTACGGCGCTGGAAGAGAGCAATGACAAGCTAAAGGCTGAGCTAACTAACGTCGAGTCCCGGAGTCACCGGTCTAATATTCACATATTAGGACTGGATGAGTCCGTTCATAGCGAGCGGCCCAGCGACTTTTTTGCTGAGGTACTGGTTGAAATTCTGGGGAAGGAGGTCCTCCCTACGCCACCCGAGCTGGACCGGTGTCAAGCCAGCACCCGGCTCCAGGCCTAGAGCGGTTATTGCTCGCCTACATCACTATCGAATAAAAGAGAGGATTATCTGGGAGGCACGGAAGAAGAGGGGAACGCTGAAATACAGAGGGAAACCAGAACTAATCTTTGAAGACTACTGTCCCGACGTCGTGGAGCAGCGTTCCCGCTACAACGACGTCACGGCCCCCTTCTACAAGCTGGGACTCAAGCCGTCTCTTCAGTTCCCTGCGAGACTTATCATCACAACCGAGGACGGGGCGAGAAAACATCTTTCATCGCCTGAGGACGCCGTGGACTTCTTGAAGACCCGGCGTAGAGGGGCCTCAACACCGGCCTCACCAGTACCAAACGCGGTAGTAGCTTGATTTTGGGCCGTTAGCACCTCGCTATGGCTAACGCGCCGAGCGCCATATCACTCTATATTTCTTCGTTCTTATAAATATGGTTGACTGTGTGACGTTGGGTGTCGCCTGGATGCTTTATTTTTCTCGCCGTCTGACTTAAGGGGGGGGGGGGTTGGCCTGGTCTGTTTTGTATAACTATTACATAATGCCACTTTATTTTTTTGTTTTGTTTTTTTACATCCACTATATGCCGGGGAGCTAAGCGCTAGCTTTGTTTAAATAACCTAGGACTTCTATGCGTGTCACTTACGCCTCGTCACGACTTGGCTTTAATGCCTCCGTGATGCACATGTGTGTACATATTTCTTCTGACTGGGGTCTCATGGATCCATCAGCCACGCTCTCTTCCAGCTACGTTCTGCTAGCCACACGCATGGCAAATGGTCGCATCATCATCTGCTGTTGACCTGCTAGGCCGCTAAAATGTCAGACGAACTTTTGCACAGCGCCCTCTCCTGACACGGCGGCCTAATTACGCTATGACAAGGCAGCAAGCTACTCTGTGTGAACCATAGGAAACAACGGACCTGTCAGCAGAGTATCGCCCTCTTCATTAATGTGAATCTAATCTAAAAACTAGTGACTTGTATTTCAAAGCGTCCAGGGTTTCACGGTTCACATCCTCAGCACTGTCGATGGAGAAGAGACGTGTTTATTTAAAGACCTTTTCTCCGCGTGCACCGGCTCTCATCTGTGTGGTTTTTTTCGACGCAGATAAAACAAAAGACGATGAAGATGAAGAGGTACACAGAAGGACCCGGTGCCCCCCCCCCCCCCCCTCCGTTTCTGTTGACCGTGCGTGCGTGACGAGGTGGAAACCTGGCAACGGGAGCCCCCTGGTGTGAAGTCACTCCTCAGGTAAATACCCACCACTTCACCACCCGGATTTCAAGGTAGCGGAGCGGATAAGACTGTGGTATTCAAAGGAACAAGAACGCCAACATTTTGGGAAATTAACTTACAGTCTTCTCCAGAGAGAGAAAAGAAGATAGATACCAGTTTCCTCTCTGTGCGTTCAGTAGAAAGCTATCTGGCTGCAAGCTAGCCTAGTTTAGCACAATGAATGGAAGCGGACAGTGCCGGTTAGCCTAGGCATTGTCCAACTAACACCTCTCCTGAAGTATTAGGGCCTGTTACATTTTCTTTTTTTTCCCTTCTTTTTAATAACTGTATTATCAATTAACAAGTCTGAGTCCTCGTCTGCACCTTCCGAGTCCGAATGCAGTCAATGCTCGAGTCCAAG